>NC_056743.1:239643600-239763600 GCF_019279795.1 Protopterus annectens
TATATACATACACACACACACACATGTATGTAGATATATATGTAACTACACATGCAGAGATATGTATAGTAAGATACATATGTAGAAGGTGCACACAATATGGAACAGCCACTATGCCTACAGTTACCACCTTAACAACTGGACACTGTATGAGCCACCCATACAAATGACAATCGTTGCCTGCAACATATACCCACAAAGAGGTCAAAGGATAAAACACCAAACACAGGTTTGTATAAAGGGGGAAGCTTTATTTATGTAGTATTAAAGTTGTATATGCCATGTCACATAGCTGTTTAGACACTGACATCCATATAAACAGAGTAATGCAACTGTGAAACAGTTATATGAATGCAGTAGTCCGGAAAGTTTTACAAATGTTGCTATCCAGGCCGAGGCCTACAAGTAGTACAAAAGTAGACACAGACTGGGCCACAGGATACCAAACAATCAACAGTAAGTAACGCAGACACATAGTTCAGCAGCCACTATCTACACTTTGTACACAATCCCAAGGGGGGAAAGAACTCAGTTGACACAATGGGATGTAACTGTTAAATAAGGCATAACTGGCACCATCACAAGCACACTGACAGACAGAACAGTCTGTATGGCAGGAGGCAGTAGGCCTGCAGTTAACCAAGGTGGATTGTATGGTAATGTACCTCCAGATACCTTAAGGCAGCATAGACATGGTGTGTGTGAGTGATCACATCTACTTTTAGCATGTGCGTCATTGGCTGACAGACATCCTAAGGACATCATAGGTCAGTACCACTGTTGGCACATAATGCTTCTGTGGACCTACATTCCTGCTCACAGTGATGTCTTGGGGGACAAGGGTGACTGCAGCTCTGTGCGATATTGTGGGCAGATGCCTACATATTCGTGGTAGGTTATGCCATCCTGGAGGGGGTGCTGCAAATAGTTGCTGCTGGGTCTGTGTATCCGGTTCAGCACCTTGATACAGTGCTGGCAGGGGATCCCATACATGTATATCCAGCAACATGACAGTATAGTCTTATATTGCTATGGCAATACCTCACAGCTGTACAGATTCACACAGGTTACCCAGAAGCAGGGGCCATGAGTCAGGATATTACCCCTATTGTGGTGTATGGGCAGGTATGTAGGCACCCATTTATGTGATTACAACCAGGGATAGTGTGTGCACACAGCTGTGTGTCAGATGTTGCACATTCTATGCTGGCCACGCTCCAACCACCCCCCTCAGTTATTCTTTCCTCTTCCTTTCATTATGCATACATTCTCTGATACTTTCCCTATGGCTCTCACCCCATCATGGCTGTGTGTTGGTGTTGGTAGATAGTTCATGCAGTGGGACATGGTGGACATGTCACTGTGGTTTGTCCACATGGCCTTGTATATGGCATATGTGGAGTGTGTTGTATTATTAACTGTGTGTCCATAACATGCATTGGCTGTACGTGTGAGACAGGCCCTTGGCAGAGGCCTGTGGGCCATTGGCTGTTGATGCAGGCCAGATGTGGCAGGCCATTGCATTCTGTCTGTCCTACAGTCTCAGACCGCCATACAGTATATTCCCCTATGGTGACAGGGTAGGTGTGCTAGGTGTTCATGCCAATACCTTTTATCAGTTCTGATTGATGGTGTGGATGCTGTCAGTGTGCTACCTACAGCTGGCGACACACCTGCATGGGACTCCTGCACTGCATGCTGCATTTTTTTGCTATTGCCATATACAGCTAGGGTCATCTTGTGCCCATTCCTCGTAGCAGGGGTACAACCAGGGAGGTATCCATGGGTGGTGTTTGTGTGAGCTGGGTGCATGTGTGCTATGGACACTACTTGCATCTGACACACAGATATGCATTGGGCATTCCAGTTATGCTTGCATGTGCAGGTGCATCAGTTGTTTCCCACTACATCAGTCCTACCTCCTTTGTGATCTGCGAGTGTTTGGCCAGACAACATTGGTATCCCCTACTACAGGACAGGATAATGTGATGCATACTTGTTTGTACTATTCCAAGGGTATGCCCATTTCACAGTGACACAATATATACTGTATGTCTGGGGTACTTTCCCCTGTGTACTGCCTGTATGTCTAGACCAACAGCCATGCCATGTCAGTCTTTCAGATGGTGACACATATGACCACCATACATTTGCAATGGCTTACTGATAGCTTGTGTTATACTGGTGAGTATTGTGTTTGGCACTGCAGTTGTGAGGACTTGTCCCTGTCATCAGTGTTAGTGAGCAATGGCCACCAGGTCTTACCTCAACATGCATACATACCGACCACTCTCTCACAATATGAATCACACACCAACCTAAAACACACATACCTGCATATTGTGCACATGCTATGACCTATCCTGCTACCTTGGCCACCTCTGTCCATCTGTGCTCCACTGGTATTATACCTACACATACATGTTCCTACATTTCTACATAGGGTTGTGGGGGGGAGCACACCTGACTGTTACAATGTGTGTATATTGGATTGAGAGGGC
The DNA here is from genome assembly GCF_019279795.1 of Protopterus annectens. NCBI lineage: Eukaryota > Metazoa > Chordata > Ceratodontiformes > Protopteridae > Protopterus > Protopterus annectens. Next base: position 239,646,102 of record NC_056743.1, read on the forward strand.
ACACCAGACCATTACTACATACATACGTAGAGTTGGGGGAGCACATCTGACTATTTCTACATTCCTAGACAGGATTGGGGGGGGCACACCTGACTATTTCTACACAGGTCTGGAGGGCACACCTGACTGTTACTACATTTCTATACAGGACTGGGGGAGAGCACACCTGACTGTTACCACATTTCTACATAGGATGGGGGGGCACACCTGACACTTGTACACATCTGATGACTGTACTGGTATGTCAGGTACTCCATTTCATTCTGTATTGTAACCTATCATGCTGACTACAGGCATATCAGTGTACTACAGGTCTTAGCTTTGATTGACCTACATATTAGTGACTTTCTACTCTTCAGTACTAACATCCCACTGCCTGACCTGCTGTAGTCTGTCTGTGTAGGCCTGGGGGGGAGGTTACCCATAGACATCATTCAGAGGCCATAGCACAGTCTTTGTTTGTGTTTGTCTACACCTGTCCTGCTGGCTATGACTGTTGTTGGGTATGTGAACCTCCCTGACTGGCATGTGTGAGTCACTTACCTTGTGGGTGTCCCAGTATTGAGGGTGGTGCTGCAGGGCTGCCTATGTTGGATGCACATAGTACACTCCCTACACATGGTTGAGCACAGGTAGTGTCATGTTTAGCATCCCTTTTACTGTATGTGAGAGTCAGAGAGAGGTGTTATTCCCTGGGTCCCTCCTGTGTCAGTGTATGTGCTATGCGTTGTCTCTTTGCCAAGGCCAGGGCATACTGGGCACGCCTCCTTCTGCCTACTGGGGCAGGCTCAGGTTGTTCCTCCTCAGAGTCACTCTGTGCCTGTGCAGACCTTGGCAATGGTGGGGGGCTGTGTGGTCCTGACCCAAGCTGTTCCTGCTGCAGCTATTTCTGCAGGATCATATTGTGTAGCATGGCACATACAATGACAATTTGGGTACATGTAGCTGGTGAGTACTGCAAGGCTCCACCGGATGAGTCCAGGCACCAGAACTGTGACTTGAGCATCACAAACACACACTCTATTATAATCCTGGTCTGTGCGTGTGCCTCATTATGGAGTTCTTGTTCAGGTGTGTGTGTGCATTTCTGATGGGTGTCATCAGCCACGGCTCCAGTGCGTATCCAACATCCCCCACTAGGTGACCTTGAGGGATGTCCCCACTGGCAAATCTCTGGTACAGCTGTGTCAGATGCCAAATGTGGGAATCGCGATAGCTTCCAGGGCAGCCAGCACACACATTCATTATTATGCCCTGGGCATCACACATAACCTGGCAGTTGATGGAGGGGAAGCCCTTGCTCTTGATGTAGACCCTACCCCACTCACCAGGTGGTGCTTTGATGCATATATGCATGCAGTCTATAACACCCACTACCTCAGGGTATTCTGGTATTTGGTGGAACAGTTGCATATTGCTGGCCAGTGCCTCACGAGTGTTGGGGAAATATACATGCTCACCGGGCATGTGCTGACATGGCATCCAGGAACTGGTGGAGTACCCTGGATGCTGATATCTGTGAGATCCCCATCATATCCCCAGTTGGCCTTTGGAAGGTACCTGTAGCTAGTATTCTTAGGCCTACATATACCTTTGTATCCACTGGGATGGGTTTCCCTCTGTTAGTTCTGTGTGTCAGACATGGCCGGCACACCAACAATTTGCTGTAGGAGGTCCCTGTCCACCCTATAGCACTCCACTATCTCCAGCTCATGTAGCCCCTGGTAGGTTACCCTGGGTCTGTACACTCTTCTCCCTCTCCTGGTTGGCAGCATTAACATCCTCACCACCCTCAGCCTCTTCCACAAGTTGTTGTATGATAGCTATTGCAGCCCCTATCATTTTGTTGTTTTGTCTGTTAAAACTTCTCCGCTTGTATACATCAGTGGTGTAGAGTATGGGAAAAACCAGAGTGGAAGGTGTCTGTATAGTAGTGTTCTGGGCTGGGCTGGTCTGCTACCTGTGTAATTGGCTGATTCTGATACATTTCACCAGCCAGCTATGCTAGTTCTCATTGATTAACTTCCTACTACTGTTTTCCCTTCTACTGCATTCCTGTTTAAGCTCAAGGGCACGCCGCGCAAACAGTGCTCAAATGTGCACAGAGCTGCTATTTCCTGGTTTTCCCTTTATTTATTTTTTTTAAATCCGGTACACGGCCCACACACCCACTTAGGTAATGTAAAGAGTGCTAGGCAGACTCAGACACACCCCCTTGCTTATCTGTGCTTAGCTAGGAGCAATCCTGAGCCACAGAGCTCCAATCCGCTTACAGTATGCCTGACATCCCCCCCCCCCCAATGATATCAGCTAACTCCTAGGCTTGCATCAAGCTATTCCTGCTCCTACAGTGTTGGGACCTGACTAGCATGCTGGGGAAAACTGGGATTCACTATCATTCCCCTCATTTGCATAGGGTTGCCTGCTAATGCATAGTTAAAGGTCTCACACTGAGCCTCCCCCTTAGCAACCACTACTCACTGGCCATGTTGTTTTCTGCCTGCCATCGACTTTAATGGCAGAAGAGTGATTTTAGTTAGGATGCTTATTTTAGGTTCATTTTCTTATTTTTCCCCCAATCCCGTTTGTGCACTGCTGCCTTAAGCTTAAACAGCCAAGATCTGCTAAAAAAATGAAGGTTGATTTTTTTTTATTTTTTAAGCTGTTTCCAATGCCAGTGGCCTTAAACTTGTCTATTGGCATGCCTCTTGACTGATATGCACCCTTTATTTGGAGCTGTCATGGCTCCGTTTTGGAATTTGCAGAAATGCACTCAGTTACTAACCAAATACATTTCTGCAGATTACACTAGTCCTGCACGGCTGGTTTCCAGCTTCCTGGATCACAAATTTACCTCATCTGCATAGATTTCTCCTGCAAATGGGGGAATTTGCATACAAGGGCTGAGTCTGTGCAGGAGTGCTCGTGCACGCCCCTGCAGGCCATTCCTGGATTGCACGGCAGACATATTGCCTACTAGGCCTCCTTTACTAATCCTACATGCCATGCAAGGCTTGCAGAATCTAGGGGACTGTCTTTTGATAGTGTAAACATATTCAGTCCTATGGAAGGATCAAGGCTTTTAGCCACTTAGGAAGTAAGTACTGCAAAACCATCTGTGTGCATGATGCGGTGTGGTGTTGCATATGTTGTGTGTCTGTGACTGCATGTTTGAGCATACACACAGATGTATGTGTGTGTAGTTCTGTGTATATGTATGTAGGAGCCCAATTGCAGCTGTATGGATGTTTATATGTGTGTGTGTGTGCGTGTGTGTGTGTGTGTGTGTGTGTGTGTGTGTGTGTGTGTGTGTGTGTGTGTGTGTGTGTGTCTGTGGGAGTATGCATGCAAATGTGTTTGTGTAGTTCTGTATATGTTGTGTATGTACAGGGGCAAGTTTGCTGCTGTATGGATGTGTGTGTGTGTGTGTGTGTATGTTCACACATGGTTGCAGGTCTCTATGCAACTGTATTGTGGGTTTTGTTAGGGGAAACACAAAAGCAATTACCCCCAACACTGCAGCATTTGTTTCAGAAACATGATAATGAGCCACTAATGACCTGTTGTTCCATGTGGTTTTATTATCTCTGAATGGTCATATATTAACATTGCTCTCCTGGGCACTGCAATGTTGTCCACAAAGCACTGGCTGCAATATGCTCTCTGGATTCCAGCATTAGTCTTATAATGGCTTTGTTTGCTTTTGGCTTCGTGCCTTAATGCATACCTGCAAAGGGTCTTCAGATGAGTGTACCAGCCTGGTTAACAAATGCTAAATAAATGAAAAATAAATACATTGGGGTTTTGCTCTCCATTGTTTTGTGACTTTGTCCCTGATACTTGTATGAAGTGCTTGAGAGGTATGTTATAGTGGTGCATATTCTTGAAATAAAACAAATCTCCTTCCTGTAATACTTCTTGGCAAAGTGTATTAAAGGAATGTGAGATCTTAAATAGAATTCATATCTTTGCTAGTTTAACCGTTGTAATGCGTAAAGCTTGAAATACATCTACTGCATGGAGCATCAGGATTATACTTGGAAATTATGGAAAATACATCAAAAAGGTGCTGAACAGTTTTTTGTTTAGCAGTCTTGCATTAGAGCATTATCAGCAGTCAGCAGCCTCCACAGAGCAAACCAGGAAACCACAAAGATGTTTATAACATTAAAGGCTTAATAGAGATTGTTTTTTGACCAAATGAAGGGCCAGATTCAGAAAGGGCCACGACCAGCAGTAAACCCCAACATTGGCTGTTACCACTACTGGTGGCACTATCTGATTTGGAGATAGGCCCACTGCTGTGATCCTATGCGACTATTACAAGTGTTCATAATCTGGCTGTCAAAGTCAGAGTGTACACTGAAACTGATATTAACGCCCTGGAAATTAAATATAACCTGATGTATTCCGACTTATTGGAATTTAAAAAAGGAAAGATTGACAAGTTCACACATTTACTTATTTTACAATTTATTTACATTTGTTTACTGGTACACTTCAATTGAGTAATAAATAACCATTTTCAGTGGTGGACTGAGAAGAAAAGCTCCATAGAGTTAAATATCATCAAACAAAACTCTAATACAAATTTAATTAAAAAAAATGGAATACATACTATACAATAAAGGATGAGGAAACACCAGTGATGGAAAAATAAAACTAAATTAAAAAAGTGATGATTAAATAAATTATTAGAAGTATAATATACTATGCTTGTAAATAAAAATAAAAATATACAAGTCCACACTAAGCATGGGGAGAAGGCAGGTATTGTAAGGTATTGACAGACAGTATGATGAAAGGTTAAGTTAGTAACAATGTAAAGTGTTTGTCAATGTAGATCATACAGATGAGGTGCATGGGCTTAGCCGTGAGTTAATGAGAAATTATTTGAGAGATGACAAATACATGGAGGGTAGATACATTTCTGAATAAATATGGGGTAGAGTTCCATAGTATGGGTATGCAGTGAGAGTATAAACTTTGACCCATACTTTTTGGCAATAGATTTCAAGCAGCTTTTTGTCTTGAGAGCTCAGAGGGTGATTTGGAAGATGGTGATGAAGTGCTGAGGAGACAGAAGGACAGGTAGAAAGGTATAGCATTTTATGGCTTAGAAGAAGTGCCATTTACCTTATGTCACCATCTTTTCTACTATCATAAAAGAATTTGGGAAAATAATTGAAAATTGTTATGGCATTTTATCTAACCATGATGTGACAGAGTTACTACCTGAAAAATGTATGTTTTCCAACAGTAAAGGAAAAAATGTAGGACATTATTTGGACCACACAAGTTGGGTAATATCAGAAATAAGTAGATACAAGCCACACTTTCAGGAACAGACCCAGTAGGCTGTCATCCACGTAACTGTACCTATTGCAAAGTGACAAAAAATTATGGCAATCACTACATGCAAAGAGTTTAAACAAGCATTTAATTACCTGTTCTAGTACACGTTACTAATTATATTACACAATTTCTCTGCCTTTTACATAGGGAACACTTCTAGGATGTATAAACATTGTATTTTGAAACATCTAGGTGATAGTAAATGTAAAAGGGAGGCAAATACTTCATACAAACATGAGAGTAAACACCAGTGGACCACGTTTACATTTACAGATATTGGCAAAGTCACACAGAAAATGGCTAACCCTGCATTTATTGAATGAATGAATGTGTATAATCAACCTGAGGGTGTTCTTTCCAGGTTTAAATGAATAAGTGTCGCTCTTACAACCATATTAGCTAAAACCATTTATTTAATGTTTACAATTTACAGTGTCCATTTTATCATATTTATGGTTATGTGAAAAGAAAAAAGCTAAATATGTACTGAGACCTTGTTCACGTTTGTAATGTAGTTTTAATTTTTACATCTACATTAAAGTGATGATTTACTCGATAAACTTGCTGCTGTCACTTTAAAACTATTCTAGTGTGGTTATAGTGAAATGGCAATACTTATTTACACCAATATGTTGCAGATATTTACAGATGATACTGGGGAAGGTCAACAACTGAAACTGGTTCATGGAGCAGTGGTTTTCACTGATTTTTGACATTTTGAATTGTTGGAATACAATAGAGAGACTTCTACTTAACCATTGAATATTGAATTGTGGTTGGACACTATGAATTGGCCCTAGGGGTGTGTGGTATGGATGAACTACCTCGGTAGGGGTAGCCACCCTGCGGTGTAAACCTTGAATCTAGATGAATGTCACTGCTGAAGTGACAACCTGACCCCATGTGCAAATATGGGATTAAGGGCTTGAGGATGATTTGGATGGTGGTGTTACTTTTGGTTTGTTAATACAAGTGAGCCATCAAAGAAGGTATTGTCCATTGTGACATATGCTTGTTATGTCATAACAGGTACAATTAAAGAGTTCTAGTATGCACTTTTAAATACATAATTAGGATATATTCTAAAATGCAGGAGGATAGTCTTCAGAGAAGCAACAGCATGGAAACTTGCAGTCCATATGCAATGCTTCTACCAGTATCATCTTACAGTTAAGGTTCTTGCACAGTGAGAAATGCAGGTCACTAACGATAGCAAAGTGCTAATTGCAGAGGGTCTTGGCTTTTATCATCATTACACAGTCCTCACTAATAAATGGGACAGCTGCAAGGAGTCTGTCAGTTTCTCAAAGTCAGTTTTCAATTAATAAAAATCAAAAAACAATTGATCACTCCACGCCCAAACTGAGAAGTAAATAACTTTATTACAAATACCATGTACAATAAATTGGTTAAGCACTTTCGTCCTTGTATGTTTTTGAACTTCTGGAAAACCATTAACTCGCACTCACACTTCCATTTTAAAACATTCATGACACACCTCCTTATGATGATTAATTCCTTTTAAAGTCACATATTACACTTTAAAAAAACATTTAGCCAGCCATTCTAAAAACTAGTACACAACTACACACAATAATGAATACATAAATCTTATAAAATAGGTGGCAAATGTATACAAACATCGTGTTTCTCAGCAATATTTCATATTATTGAACACAGACGTTTTAATTCATTAGTGATTGATACTAATTCATTAAGACACAGACTACTGGAAGCATCTGTACTTAATGGCCAAATCATTTTCCTATATATTAAATGATTTTGTTAATCTTCCCCAAAACAACAACTTTCAATTTTCTCCAAAATATAGGTTCATAGGTAGGTACTAGGCTATCGGCCCAAGGGCTTATGCAAGCCTAGCTAGCAAGGTTCCATAGCTTACGCCACCCAAGAAAGTTATTTTCCTGTGCCACTGTCCAGCAGAGACACAGAAGACATCCCCGGGGTGTATTTCCTATTTCCCATCCACTCATCAATAATTTTCTTGAAGAGCGCTAATGAAGAACTTTGTTTGACATAGATGGTTAGCTTGTTCCAGAGCATAGGAAGTCTCTGGGACAGGAATCTATCCCTCCAGCGTGTCCTATTTATTGTGGTGACAAGGTTTAGGTCCCTAGAGCATGTAGCTCGGAGAGATTGGGATTTGTTTAGGTGTAGCATGTCCAACAGCGCTGGGTTTGACATAGCTTTATGTGTTAGGCAGAGATCACCTCGGAGTAGGCGATATGCTACGGAGTAAAGCTGGAGGTTTTTGAGGTGGTCAGTGTAGGGCATTTGTTTGAGGCCAGTAATCCTCTTTGTGAGGTACTTCTGTGGTCTTTCCAGCTGCTGCAGATGTCTTGTGAGGTACATTCCAAAAGAGGTGTTGTACTCTATAATGGGTCTAATGAGTGACGAGTAGAGGGGAACAATGACCTGTTTTTTCCTGGAAGAGAACCCTTTTATGATGAGGTGTGCCATGTAGAAGGACTTCCTGACTACTGTGGCAATGTGACTATCAAAGGAGAAACTACTGTCCACCTGGGTCCCAAGGTCTCTTATCACGCATTCAGTGTTAAGTAGATTGCTGCCTATGTAGTAGTTCATGGGTACAGAGTTTTTACCAAAGGGGATGGCACAGCACATTTTGGCATTGAGCTTGAGGCCATGGCTTTGAGACTAAGCATCTGTCTCAGTGAGGCCCTTCTGTAAGATGTCCACATCATTTGGGGACTTGACTATGGCTCCTAGTTTGCAATCATCTGCGAACTTCATTAGCCAGAGGCCTTCTGTGTTAGCCTGTACTTCAGAGAAGTAGATACCAAACAGGAGAGGACCCAGGATGGAACCCTGTGGTACTCCACTTATCACTGCTTTGAGGTCAGATTTGGAGTCTGCAACTTTTACAGCGTGGGTTCTGTCGGTGAGCCAGTTGGCAACCCATCTTGTGACATATGGATTTATACCTAGTTTACTGAGTTTATCTATAATTCCAGAATGTGGGATGGTGTCGAAAGCCTTGGCGAGGTCAAGATAGGCTGTGTGAACCACCTTACCCTCATCCACGGCTTTGGTGACTGCTTCAAAGAAGTTGATCAGGTTCAGAAGGCATGATCTGCCTTTCACAAACCCAAACTGTGTGGGATCCAGAGTTTGGAGGTTACCAATGTCTTTGTTTATGAGTTCCACGATGATATGTTCCATAGCCTTGCAGACCAGGCTCATCAGGCTAATAGGTTGATAGTTCCTGGAATCAGTGGTGGCTCCCCCTTTGTGGAGTGGGATAACTGTTGCTGTGCCTAGCCAAAGCACTTTTGCTGTCCTTTTTCTTTATACTGTAGTTATGCTGGTATGTTCTTCTATTTAAGGCAATCTCCATTTTCTCCATGTAGAGCTTTGTACAAGAATAGAGCCTTGCCATATAAATGACCTGGTCAGTATTACAATTAAACCTGCCCTTATTCATCCATTTTTGTATCTTACCCAATAGGTTGGTTCATAGGCTGATACTAGGCTATCTGCCCTAGGGCATTCATAAGCCTAGCCAGAGTGTGTTTGGCTTTCACCACCCTTTTAGATTAGTTGACTGTGCCTCTGTATAGTAGGTCACAGAAGGTAGCCCTTTTAAGGTTATTTTACTGTAGCTCTGTCAAGCAGGGACACAGAAGAGATCCCAAGGGTAAACTTACGATCTCCAATCCACTCGTCAAGATTTCTCTTGAAGAGGGTCAGTGAGGGGCTCTGCCTAACATGGATTGGGATTTTGTTCCAGAGTGAGGGGAGCCTCTGGGATATGAATCTGCCCCTCCAGCATGTCCTATTTATTTCTGTGCTGAGGTTCAAGTCCCTGGAGCATGTAGCTCTAAGGGATTTGGATTTCCTGAGGTGAAGCATGTCCATTAATTCTGGGTTGGACATGGCTTTATACATCAGACACAGATCGCCTCTGAGTAGGCGGTACGCAACTGAGTTGAGCTGGAGTTTCTTTAGCATCTGTTTGAGTCCCTTGATCCTCTTGGTGAGGTACATTTGGGGTCTTTCCAGTTGCTACAGGTGTCAGGTAAGGTACATCCCAAATAGGGCATTGTATTCAATTATGGGCCTGATAAGTGATGAGTAGAGGGGCACAATGACCTCTCTTGATCTAGATGTCAACCCTTTTGTGATAAGGTGGGCTATATAGAAGGTCTTTCTAACCACTTTGGCAATGTGATTGTCAAAGGAGAGATTGCTATTTACTTGGGTCCCCAAGTCCCTAATTACTTCTTCCGTACTTAATGGATTGACAAAGGGGATAACTATGCACTTTTTGTCATTTAGCTTTAGGCCATGGCTCTGGAACCAGTTATCCGTCTCTGTGAGACCCTTTTGGAGGATGCTTGTGTCAGCCGGAGAGTCGATTATGGCACCCAGTTTGCAGTCATCTGCGAACTTGGTCAGCCATAGTCCACCCGTGTTAGCCTGTACCTTGGAGAAATATATACCGAACAAGAGAGGTCCCAGGACTGAACCTTGTGGGATGCCACTTGTAACTGGTTTAGAGTCTGACATGGCACCTGCTATTCTAACCATGTGGGTTCTATCCCTGAGCCAGTTTGCAACCCATCTTGTGACATAGGGGTTGATATTTAAGCTGGTGAGCTTATTTATGATGCCCGAGTGAGGTATTGCATCGAAGGCTTTTGCGAGGTCCAGGTAGGCTGTGTGGACTACCTTCCCTTCATCTATGGCTTTGGTAACTGTTTCAAAGAAGTCAACCAGGTTCAAGAGACAAGATCTGCCCTTAACAAAGCAGAATTGGGTAGGATCCAGTGTCTGGAGGTTCCCAATGTCTTTGTCTATGATTTCCATGATGATACGCTCCATAGCTTTGCAAACCAGGCTAGTCAGGCTTATAGGGCGATACTTTCCACGGTCTGTTGTGGCACCACCTTTGTGGAGTGGGACCACTGTTGCTGTATGCCATTCCTTGGGTACATATCCTGTAGTAAGGCTGAGATTGAACTTTATATGAGGGTTTAGTTATTCTTTGAGCTCATGTAAGACGCAGCCCAGGACACCTTCTGGTCCCATTGACGCTGTGTTTTTTGCTTTGGAGAGGGCAGCTCTCACCTGTGCATCTGTGTTCTCAGGAAGGCTACACTCTGTTAGGACAGACATTTGCTCTTTTGGGGGAGAAGTTTGCACTGAACCTTTCTGCCAGGATGTTGGCAATGTCTGTGGGTTCAGTGTATTTTTTGTAATTTTGCACTAACTCAGAGCATATCTGGGAGTTGCCTCCCAGGTTCCTGACATAACTAAAGAAGCCTTGTGATTATCTTTAGTGTCTTGTGCAATTTTTCTTTTGAAGCTGACCTTAGATGATTTTATGAGGGATCGTAGTTTCTTGCTAGTACTGATCAGAGATGCCTTCCCTTTTTGGGATTTTGCTCTATCATGTAGTAGCTTTCTCCTTCTGTTGTGTAGCTTATTTATGGCCAGGGTCCACCAGACAGGTCTCCTGCCTTTGGAGGAGTGAGTCTTGGTTTTATTTGGGATAGCATGTTCCATGCATTCCTGCAGGTGTCCATAGAATGCTTTTGTAAAGGATTCTGCATTTTGGGCCGTATTTTCCACTGGCCCAGGGGCTTTGAAGGATTCCACCTCAGTTTTGAGAAGTGTGAAGTTTGCTTTTGAGAAGTTCTTCACTGTGGTTTCCTTGGCTGGGGGTGGGGACAGAATATGGATGTCCAGTGAGATTAGTTTATGGTCTGATCTTACCAATGAGGGGTATACCTCTGGTGTGGAACATAGAGACCCCATGTTGGTGATGACCAGATCCAATATGTTTTCTGCTCTTGTGGGAGTGGTGACCAGTTGTTCCATGGCATTTGAGTTTATAAATTCTAGGAACCATTGGGCGAGGGTGTCTGGGCTTGAGTAGTTTTCCCAATCAATGTTTGGGTAGTTGAAGTCACCCAATATAATGGTGTTTGGAGAGACCTTCATATTCTCCAGTTGTCTCAGGAAAGCCGAGTGTGGTTCCTATGTTTGGGAGGGTGGTCTGTAGCAGGCTACAAACTGAAAGGCAGTTTTGCTCACTGTTAGTTGCACATGGATGGTCTCTGATGCTTTGTGCAGTGCCACTAACCTGGGGGTGTGGGTATCTTTGATAAATATGGATACTCCCACTCCTTTTGTGGTTCATTCCAAGTTTTGGGGCCGAAAAGCATGGTATGAGGTATAACCTGTTAGTGCTGGGGTACTCTTGGGAGCCATGAACCAGGTTTCTGTTACTGCACAGATATCGATATTCTCCATACTGAGGAGAGTCTCAAGTGCGTGCATCTTGAGGTTTAGACTTCTGGCATTGAGCAGCATTACCCTTAGTTTTTTTTTTCTTTGTGTTGTCTACGAAGGTGAGTTTGTCTTTTGAGCCTTGCTTAAAAAAGGCACTATGGGGGAGGCAGGAGCCTTTGCCAGTATTCGAATACCCAGGGGTGACAGGTGCAAGCCGTCCCTAGCGAAGCAATGTGGCTTGTCGAGCATGTCATCCCAGGCTGACAGACACTGAATCCCCTTTGAATGACCCCAATACTTTGGCCAATTGTTAAAATTGATCATTTTGCCTTTATACTGTGGCATCATTCTTGGTGAGGGCACGATGCTACTCAAGGTCAGGGTCATACCGGCCTGTGCTACATGATCAGAGAGCTCCTCTATGTCTCTTTTCATGTAGTCCAGGGAGGGACATCTCAGGTCATTCATAGATTCATAGGTTCATACTAGGCTATCTGCCCTAGGGCATTTATAAGCCTAGCCAGAGTGTGTTTGGCTTTCGCCACCCATTTTAAATTAATTTTGCTATGCCCTTTTTCGAGGTTAGTATACTGTGCCTCTGTCTAACAGTGACACAGAAGTGATACCCGGGGTAAACCTTCTATCTCCCATCCACTCATCAAGATTCCTCTTGAAGAGAGTCAATGAGGGACTCTGCCTAACCTGGACTGGGATTTTATTCCAGAGTGAAGGGAGCCTCTGGGTTATAAATCTGTCCCTCCAGCATGTCCTATTTATTTCAGTGCTGAGGTTCAAGTCTCTTGAGCACGTAGCTCGATGGGATTTGGATTTTCTGAGGTGCAGCATGTCCATTAATTCTGGGTTGGACATGGCTTTATACGTTAGGCACAGTTCGCCTCTGAGCAGGTGGTATGCCACTGAGTACAGCTGGAGTTTCTTTAACCGGGCAGCATTTGGCATCTGTTTGAGCCCTTTGATCCTCTTGGTGAGGTACTTTTGGGGTCTTTCCAGTTGCTGCAGGTGTCTGGTAAGGTACATCCCAAAAGGGGCATTGTACTCAATTATGGGCCTGATGAGGGATGAGTAAAGAGGCACGATGACCTCCCCTGATCTAGATGTGAATCCCTTCATGATTAGGTGGGCTATATAAAATGTTTTTCTAACCACTTTGGCCACATGGTTGTCAAATGAGAGATTGCTATCAGCTTGGGTCCCCAGGTCCCTAATTACTTCTTCCATACTTAATGGATTACCACCTATGTGGTAATTTGTGGGCACTTTGTTTTTGCCAAAGGGGATGACTATACATTTCTTGGCATTTAGTTTAAGGCCATGGCTCTGGCACCAGTTGTCTGTTTCTATGAGGCCCTTTTGGAGGATGCTTTTGTCGGCTGGAGAGTCGATTATAGCGCCCAGTTAGCAGTCATCTGCGAACTTGGTCAGCCACAGTCCTTCCGTGTTGGCCTGTACCTCCGAGAAATATATACCGAACAGGAGAGGTCCCAGGACTGAGCCTTGTGGGATGCCACTTGTAACTGGTTTGAAGTCTGACATGGCTCCAGCAATTCTAACCATGTGGATTCTGTCCTTGAGCCAGTTTGAAACTCATCTAGTGACATAGGGGTTTATATTTAAGCTGGTGAGCTTATCAATAATGCCTGAGTGGGGTATTGTATCGAAGGCTTTTGCAAGGTCCAGGTAGGCTGTGTGGACCACCTTCCCCTCGTCAATGGCCTTGGTAACTGTTTCAAAGAAATCGACCAGGTTTAAGAGGCAGGATCTGCCCTTAACAAAGCTGAACTGGGTAGGATCCAGTGTCTGTAGGTCCCCAATATCTTTTTTTATGAGGTCCATGATGATCCTTTCCATAGCTTTGCAGACCAAGCTAGTCAGGCTTATGGGGCGATAGTTTCCAGGATCCGTTGAGGCACTACCTTTGTGGAGAGGGACCACTGTTGCTGTACGCCACTCTTTGGGTACATATCCTGTGGTAAGGCTGAGATTGAACAGTAGTTTTATGTTTGGGTTTAGCTCTTCTTGGAGTTCATGTAGGACGCAGCCTGGGACACCATCTGGTCCCACTGATGCTGTGTTTTTTGCTTTGGAGAGGGCGGCTCTTACCTGAGCATCTGAGATGTCAGGGGGGGCAGCACTCTGCTGGGATAGATATTTGCCCTTTTGGTGGGGAGGGGGGGGGAGAAGTTTGCACTGAACCAGTCAGCTAGGATGTTGGCAATGTCTGTGGGTTCGGTGTATTTTTTGTCATTTTGGACCAATTCTGAGCATATCTGGGAATTCCCACCCAGGTTCCTAACATAACTAAAGAAAGCCTTGTGATTATCCTTAGTGCCCTGTGCAATTTTTCTCTCGCAGCTGGCCTTAGACGATTTTATGAGTGCCCGTAGTTTTTTGCTAACACTGATCAGAGATGCCTTTCCTTTTTGGGATTTTGCTCTATCATGTAGTAGCTTCCTCCTTCTATTGTATAGTTTGTTTATGGCTGGGGTCCACCAGACAGGACAACTGACTTTGGAGGATTGGGTCTTGGTTTTATTTGGGATTGCATGATCCATGCATTCCTGAAGGTGTTCATAGAATGCATTTATAAAGGATTCTGTGGTCTGGGCCTTATTTTCCATAAGCCAGGGGGCTTTGAAGGATTCCACCTTGGTTTTGAGGAGTGTGAAATTTGCTTTAGAGAAGTTTTTCACTGTGGTTTTCTGGGTAGGGTGTGGGGTCGGAATGTGAATATCCAGTGAGATTAGTTTATGGTCTGATCTTACCAGTGAGGGATACACTTCTGGTCTGGAGCATAGAGTCCCCATGTTGGTGATGATCAGGTCCAGTATGTTTTCCCCTCTTGTGGGAGTGGTAACAAGTTGTTCCATAGTGTTTGAGTTTATAAATTCTAGGAACCTTTGCGCTAGGGTGTTGGAACTAGAGTAATGCTCTCAGTCTATGTTTGGGTAGTTGAAGTCGCCCAATATAATGGTGTTTGGAGAGACCTTCATATTTTCCAGTGTTCTCAGGAAGGCCGAGTGGGGTTCCTGGGTTTGGGAGGGTGGTCTGTAGCAGGCTATAAACTGGAAGGCAGTTTTACCCACTGGTAGTTGCACATGGATAGTCTCTGATGCTTCGTGCTGTGCCACCAACCTGGAGGTGTGGGTATCTTTGACGAATATTGATACTCCCCCTCCTTTTCTGGTTCAGTCCAAGTTTTGGGGCTGAAAAGCATGGTATGAGGTATAACCTGGCAGTGCTGGGGTGCTCTCGGGAGCCTTGAACCAGGTTTCTGTTACTGTACAGATATTGATGTTCTCCATGCTAAGGAGAGTTTCGAGTGCATGCATCTTGAGGTTTAGATTTCTGGCGTTGAGTAGCATTACTCTTAGTTTCTTATCCCTTGTGATACCTATGGAGGTGGGTTTGTCTTTTGAGCCTTGCCTAAAAAAGGCACTATGGGGGTAGCAAGAGCCTTTGCCAATATCCGAAAGCCCAGGGGTGACAGGTGCAAGCCATCCCTAGCCAAGCATCGTGGCTTGTCGAGCATGTCATCCCAGGCTGACAGGCATTGGATCCCCTTTGAATGACACCAATACTTAAGCCAATTGTTGAAATTGATCATCTTATCTTCATATTGTGGCATCATTCTTGGTGAGGGTAAGATGCTACTCAAGGTCAGGGTCATACCGGCCTGGGCCACATGCTCAGAGAGCTCCTCTATGTCTCTTTTCATGTAGTCCAGGGAGGTACGTCTCAGGTCATTCACACCAGCATGGATAATGACGGAGTCATATTTGTACTTGCCTTGGAGTGACCTGAGTGCTTGTGTTATGTGGCTTATTTCCTTGTTTCACTTGAAAGAAAGTTACTGTTTGTCATTTTTGCATTTAAGTTACCTGTAACACATTGCATTTAAATTTACAATTCTCCTACTATAAGATGTCAACCATAATCTAATAAATAAAGAATGTTAGTCAACAATAAATATGCAATGACAAACAATACAATTATACAATAAAAATGCGCTAATACAAATAATTTATTATTTAGGTAATGTTTCTTTAAATTTTAATTGTCTTTTATGCAGTTTTGGCACCAAAGAGTTTATTTAAATGGTGTTTTTAAATATGGAATCTTAGTTCTGATGAAGTCTGTATTTTGCACAGATGAAAGCGCTTAACTCATTTCAAACTATCATATAACCGTTTCGAATTTTGTATTGTTGGATTCACAATAAATATTTCCTGTTCGAGCCGTGTTTTCACTGTGGAGTGCCTACACCAGCATCTTGTTTTATTTCTTTTACTGGTGTTGCCTGTTCCTTGTGGTTATTTGTCGTGGCTGGTATGGAAGGCAGCAATGAACAAACACAGGCTTCATGGAATAGGGATGAAGTTCAAAAATTACATTTGGAAGTGTCCACCCTAAAGCTGGAGGTATCTAGACTTATTGAATTGATTGAGCGAACGCTGTCACCACCTAAACTTGGAGACTGTTGTGGATTGGTCCGCAATTCTCCCATGAAAGGTTCATGCAATTCTTCGTGCATAGATATTAGCATGCAGATGGACATTCCTAATGGGCAAGCGTGCGCTACGGATGATAGAGAGTTGTCACCACAGTAGACATGTATGACAGCTAATAGGAAAATAAACGTGAGTCACACATCAGAAAATGATTTTACCTTTGACTTTAGTTTATTTCACAACTGCGAGGAAGCGGACCATTTAGGGGCGCGTCCCAAACGTGGAATACCAGTAAAAACCTACTCTACTGTGATGCGGACCCAGGCTGACAACTTAAAAGGTACTGTGGCTGGCAATAATTCCTCAAGTCCCTTTAGTGGTAATGAATATAAACAACATGGTTTTAAAAATAACGGCCCAAGTAGGGCGAAAAGTATTAATGGTGGGGACTGTCTCGATCGATTCTTAAGTGATGACTATGAATTTGTCAATAATGAAGGACAAGGATATATTTCAAACAAAGTGAGATATTACAGCCATGTTAAAGAGTTCTCCCAAGACTCTATTAAAGACTCTATTAATTTGTTGGGCAAGAAGTTATTAAATATTAAGAGCATTAAGATCGATAATGCTTATTTAACCAAATGTATTTTGTTACAAATTGTACCTAAGGGTCTTAGGTTTTTTAAATTGCCTATGGGTGTGGAATACAGTATTGGCAACATGAACGAATTTGATAAATTGTTTGATAGCTTTGGCTTTAGTTATATGAAAATGCTTATTAAAGTGAAGTGGAGAAACTGAATAATGAAATAGTAAATGATCCATTGTTTTTGCAGTGGAAAGATCTATATGACAAGCAGTACACAATAGTGGAGAATAAGGCTAAAGCAATTTTTAACAGAAAGAGCAGAAAATACAGAGAGACATTGAGCAATATAATGATAAGAGGGCATACATTTGGCCACAAGATAGACTAAGATTTGATACAGATAGAAACAATAGGAACAAGGTAGGACAAATGGACAAGGATACTAATTTTCAGGGGGGCAGATATTATCCAGCCCCAAAAAATCAAATGATATATTGGAACAGGAGGGGGAGACAACAATATTGGAAATAATTAAACCAATAAGTAATTCACTTTTAAGAATAGAAGAAGATAACATAGTACTTACTCAGGATGAATATAGTAGTCAAGACAAAGACAATAATAAAATACATTTAGAAAATGTTATTCATTCTTACAATGGTTTCAATGTATTTAATTATACTGAAATGGTCATCACAAAGGGATTTTTTGCACTATTTAATAAAGGAATGAAATTTATTCCTTCCGTAGGATTTAACTTAGTTGATACCATTACAGAAATTAAATTATATTGCAGGAGACTTAATCTAGCTATGCAATTCAAACAAAAGAAAGATGGTGTGGGATCTGTTGCCAACAAAGACCTTAAGAAGAAAAGCACATTCATACCTACCCCAAACATTCAGGTCTTGAATTTTGAAAAAAATGGTGTGTCAGGACATTTATATGTGGAACACAACTCGGAACAGAGATTGTTTGTCCAATCACGTTATTAATGATAATTTATCTGTGGATGAACGTAAATGTTTAAATTTATTCGTGGCCAACAATGAAATAAGAATTATGAAACCGGACAAGGGGGGTGGTATTGTGCTATACAATACATTGGATTACATCAATGAAATGCACAATATTTTATATCAAACAGGGAACTATGAAGTAGTGTCACTTAAGGAAATTAATATCGGTTATAAGAGAATAGACTTAACGTTAGAAGAATATCTTATTGACCATAGAATTACTGGTTACACGCATAACTTTTTAAAGGTCAAGATGCCTACTTTGGCCAATATCATAGGTATCCCTAAAGTTCACAAAAGTTTAACCCACCACCCTTTTAGACCTATTGTCTCAGGGAGTAGATAGAAGACTTATCCAATTGGTATGGCCATAGACAGATGGGTCAAACCTGTCTATGACAACACTCCACACCTTATTAAGGATTCATGGACATATTTAGGTCAACTTACATCAGATTTATGGAACAAACAATTATTTTTTGCTACCATAGATGTTGCAGATTTATTTTCATGTATCCCCAGAGACATAGGATTAAAATATTTTAGTAATAGTTTAAGGAAATTTTCTGATATGGAATGGGACCGGATATGTTTAATTACAGACATGATGGGATTGGTGTTGGATTACAATTATATACAATCTGAAGGTGAATTCTATAGGCAGAAAAGAGGTGCTGCCATGGGAGCTTCTTGTGCTCCCATTTTCACAAATCTGGTCATGTTGGAATGGGAGACAGAATTTTTATTCACCAGCAACTATTACACTAATATAGTCTATTATACCAGGTATTTAGATGACTTGTTTCTTTTATGGAATGGTCCAAAGAAATGCATCTACTCATTTATAGATTATATTAATAGTACCACTGAATTTTTAAAATTTACTTATAATATCAGTGACAGTGGTATTGCATATTTGGACACATTTATTAGTCATTCTGAGGAAGGTGTTGTCTCACAAATATATAGGAAAGAGACATTTTCTAATGATTATATTGAATTTAACAGCAACCATCCACAATATGTTTTTAAAAATGTTTTTAAAGGACAGTGTATCAGGGCTGCCCAAATGTCTTCAACTAGAGAGATTTTGGACAAAGAACTTGCATTATTGTTGACTATGTTTAGCACTAGAGGTTATCACTCTAAATTATTAATTGATACATCAAATTATGTTAGACAGGAGTGGGGCAATAAATATACCCCCTTATTAGGTAAGAAATCTAATAATGTTAAAAAAGATCTGTCCTTATCCAATAGCCACACTAATTGAGTATGTGTCTTGATGTATTCACCATATGTATATTATATTAGGAATATTGTCAAGCAGCATTGGAATTTAATTATGGTGAATGATGACACAGCTTATATTTTGGGAAATCAACCTAGTTTTGTATTTAAGACTGGACCCAATATTAAAAAGTTGCTTGAAAATAGGTCAAAAAAGTTATGTAGTAAAAAGAAAATGCAGGACACTAAAAAAATGTGGGCGTTGGAAACAATGTAGAGCAATTAATGAAGCAGAAAGTATTGTTTTGGAAGATATCAACAATACACATATAAAATGCAGGGCGGGCAATTGCAATACATCCCACATTGTTTATATTGCTACTTGTATTGCCTGCCCTGCATTTTATATAGAGAAGACAGAGAGACACTTTAGGAGACGGATTTATGAACATATTTATAGGATAAAAGTGAAGGATAAAAATAATGCACTGTACAGGCATTTGTCTATTAAAGAAGATATACATCAATTTAAGTTTGCCATAATTGATCAGGTTGATGTTTCACCATATGGAGGAAACTGGAAAGCGTTATTGGCTAGTAAAGAAAGTAAATGGCAAATTATAACTGATGCTACAAGATCTCCTGGTATAAATGAACATATTAGTATCAAGCCATTTCTCATTATGGCATAGTATTGGTTTTACATATGTTTTTACAAATGATATATTGTATTAGCGCATTTTTATTGTATAATTGTATTGTTTTTCATTGCATATTTATTGTTGACTAACATTATTTATTAGATTATGGTTGACATCTTATAGTAGGAGAATTGTAAATTTATTATTTAGGTAATGTTTCTTTAAATTTTAATTGTCTTTCATGCAGTTTTAGCGCCAAAGAGTTTATTTAAATGGTGTTTTTAAAAATGGAATCTTAGTTCTGATGAAGTCTGTATTTTGCACAGATGAAAGCACTTAACTCATTTCAAACTATCATATAACCATTTCGAATTTTGTATTGTTGGATTCACAATAAATATTTCCTGTTCGAGCCGTGTTTTCACTGTGGACTGCCTACACCAGCATCTTGTTTTATTTCTTTGACCTTTGGACATGCCTGAATATTTCTCCACCCTCTTCCACACATACACACACACACAATATATATATATATATATATATATATATATATATATATATATATATATATATATATATATACATTGCCTACAACGTCCACATTTCTTAGTCATAAAGGACCCATTGTTGATCATAACAGGTCTTTCCAATATCTTTTTTAATATTTCAGTTCTTGTAGGTGAAGACTGGGGATTTGAAAAATCCACCTTTAAACCATCATCACTTCTTAATATATTCCAGTTTTTGGTTTAATATTAAATGCATCTTACAAATAATGCAATATCATATTGTTCACTGATAGCAGTAACTATATTAAAGTTACTCCTGTTTTATTATGGTGAATGTTCTGAATACCTTTATGTATAATTGGTGCATATCTCTCATCTCTTTGTCAGAAAACTTAATTATAAAATCCACCAATTAGCACTTCTGGATAGCCTCATTCTATGAGCATCAATTTCAACTTGTTAAATTCCTCCCTGCACCATTCATCTTTTGATGTAAGCCTTGAAACTTCTTATAAACTGACTTTTTAATATCCTCTTCCTTTGATGTAAGGGATGACTACTTTTATAATGTAAGAAGGAATTACTAAATGTAGGCTTCCTATATATAGAAGTTTCAAAATTATTTTGCACCCACTGGCTTACTTTCACATCCAAGTAATGAATGTCCTGTCCATTGAAGTTGTATGCAAATGTCAAAAATGCAGCAGTATTTTCAAACTCGTTGACAAAATCCATACATTTTACAATTCCTACCCACACAGCAAAAATGCCATCCAGGTAATTAAAAAGGTCCATTTTAAATATGATTTCCTTTTCTCATCTTAGCATGACTGCACTGTCAAATGTGGGGGCACATGCGACCCCCATAGCTACACCTTGCAGTTGTTTGAAGTACTCATCTTCAAAAAAAATAAAAAATAAAATAAAATAATTTTTCAATATAACATCCATAAAATCACAAATCAATTTTTATTTCACTGTTAATAATTCAAATTGTGTTAATACTTATTCAAACCATGTTAGCCCAAATTTATGTGGTGTAACAATAAAGAAGTTCTTAATGTATAGTGTGACCAATAGATTTTCATCTGGAATTACATGTCTTAACTTGTCTACAAAATTCCAGGAATCATTAAGGATATGATGACTGTCATTAAATTAATCCTTAAGTTTACTGTCTATAAATTTGGAAATAGGTTCAGTAATTGAACCTTTTGCGGAAACAGTCAAAACAGTGGGTTGTTAAAGGAGAACCACACACAGACTCAAAAAACATGTTTATTTCATCATGGTTTGGTGTTTCCTACATTTTAACACTACTCTGGGACTATTTACAGGTTTTTAAATATTTTTATATGCAATTTCTCAGTCTGACCACATGGGGTCTGGCATCTTGAAATAATTCTGATTGCTTAGGCTGCCTCTAGGTATACCACAATGCAGTGCTCATCTGTAAAAACTTACATCACACAGGCTTCTTTCTTCCTAAAGCTCTTGTGATTGCAATGATTTTTACATGCATACACTGCTGTCTTTCAGTCAGTTTTAAGTAACATTCCATGCTGTTCAGTGACTACTTAAAACGCAAACAGTGCAAATGCAACAGAACAGACTTTCAAAGTGCTTTTTACTGCTGCTGCTTTTTACAATAGCTAAACTGCAGTCTTTTGTGAAGCCTGAATTGTGCTAGTTTGACTAATCTCCCATCCCCCTTCACACCTAACTTCCCTAACTGTCAAAGTGACAAGGGTAATTTGAGATTTTACCTGCTGTGATTTACATTTCAAAGCAGGAGACTTGACTCGTATAGTGTTTCCTTGTTCTAACCTTTACTTTCTGTATGGGTAGAGGAAGGACCAGGGAGCTGAGACATCACAGCATGGGTGGATGTTAAGGACAGTAGTGGTGATGTCAGTTTGGGGAGGGAAATGGTCAGAAAACTATCTGTATTTAGTGGCCTTGGTGATATCAGTGAATTGGAGACTGCAGCAAGGGAGGGACAAAAGTTTTTTGAAAGTAAAATCACCACAGTAGAGTAAGGTACTGTTCTAGTGGAGAGAAACAGTCAATTTAAAATATTTTAAATGCTGTATTTTTTTTTACTCATAGCAGGGACAGTAAATAGGGAGAAAAAAACAGAGAAGTTGAGCATTTAATAATAGAATCCCACTGTTGTCCATTAAAATACTGGAATGAATCTTGGACATACTGAATATCTTAGGTATAATCAGAGAGTTGACTTTTAAAAATTGATACGTATCAAAAGAAATGATTTCAAAAAGCAACAACTCATCCACATGCATATTGATACCATTATATGCAGTACTGATTTCATTAATAGATACCGTTTGAGAAATGTTTTCAACTGCCAGCATTAATATCATTCTACTTTTATAGTCCGCTGTGTCCGTTAGCACCACTCCCCCACCATTGTCCGGTCTTCATGCATCTAATATTGTTATTCTTGTATAATATCTTTTTCACCACATTAATAAAAATTTAAATATTAATGAAGATCGTCTGTTTTTTCAGACAAGTAAAAGAAGAGCTCCTCCAACTGACACATCAGTAAAGCTGTTTATAATATGAGTACAAAGAGTTGTCAGTGGGAAGTAATAAAACATTAGATACCAGTAATATGTCCCATTGTGGGGAAAGAAAGCCCAAATGAGCAAGGTTTTATATTTACAGAAAGACTTAATTAGGTAAGTGACTTGCAATGAAATTCAATACCAGGATGGTCCAATATTCATATTAATATTAAATTAATAAAATTGAATTGTTAATCACTTAGGAAAAAATAATTGCTGTGCTATGTAAGTCTGCCCACCAATATCACTAAAGTCATGGACCAATGTCTCCCAGATGTGGTCCTATAGTGGCTGGAGAGCATCTCCTTCCTAACAAGTGATACTCATGCATTCTGAGTGACTGTACAAAGCCATCACTGTTGGCTTGGTTGAAGTTGTAAAACTTCTATTATTCACCTCTCTAGAAGACATGATGATATCTATGAAAACAGCTGGTGACTGCTACAGACATTAGGCTAACAATTACAAACAGTGGGCTGCCATAAGAACAAAAACAAGACAGATTTAGACAGGGAAAGGAGCACAGTGGATAATACAATTATGGACAGTGAGGAAATCCAGTGATGCCCCAGATCACTGGAGGAAACATAGATGTCCATGTATATAGCTGGGGTATCAGCCACACAAAGGTTCAGAAGGATATATATATATGACTGGTGCATAGCAGGAAGAAAATACTTTCAGCTCAGTGCGGTTAGTTTTTCTATTGACTTGTACTCTATATACATTATTCCACCTTTAGGACATATTCTCTAATATCACCCTTCCCACCATCTCCCCTCACGTCAAGTCATAATATTTGTTTGTGTTTCTTTGTTGACTAGGAAAGCCCAAATGGGTAAAAAAGTCATTTTCTGTAGAGGCCCAGGAATCAAAGCTCCATATTTAAATCACATATATTACTTAAAAGTAATATGCCAACACAATGTAGGTGTACCACCTGCCATTCACCCCTGCCCCATTTGTGGCTGTGGTGTGTACGAGGGCTAGGAGTGCCTTGGGAGGGTTCTGAACTCTCTAGGCAGCCCAACTCAATTGCTTAATGTAGCCCATGCATCTGTGTGGCAGATAGTTTACTGCTATCAGGCCACTAGATTACCATCTACTCTGTTCCATCTCAGCCATCTGACAGGCCCAGGGACATCTCTGTGGACCAGCTGGCAGCCAACATGCTTCCCATAGTCCAGCCAAGGGTACTCCCACCCTACTGCTCCACAACCCACTACGTATGTGTTGTCTATTCCTCCTCATCACTATTTGTTGTATCCTATGTTTTAATCTGTCCTGCTCATGTCTACTCCATCCTAGTGTGGGCAAATTCACCCCATTTGTCTGCGATGTCTTGTGTTTGTCTGTGTGGCCCTAGTGACTAAACTTTTCCAACTTTGCTCACCCAGGTAACAGTATTTTCAATATGCTGTAAGTTATTAGAATGTGGGGTCAAGTTAAGGGCTTTATATCCTCACAAAGAGATTTTTTTAATTAGGTCAGTGACTTCATCACATGATCCTACAGAGGTTAATGAGCATCTCCTCTCCCAAACAAGTAACTTGTAGTCTCATGAAGTTCACACTAACTAGAGTGTGACTGCTCCTTGTTCTACAGCTTACATGTTGTGTTACTGCACTGTGATTGACTTGAGGCTTTTTAGCAGTGCTCCACCTCCTAGTCCTGACAACAGTTATCTGCTCAGACATATGCACTGTGTTGGCACCTAGATATTCATGTGTACTTTACAATGCAGTCTACCACTGCTATGTGGCACACACCTTGTTCTGGCATTGGGTGAGTCTCCATGAATCACAGCCTATATGTCATTGCTATTATTGTGAACATAAATACACCTTTATCAAACAAATTATCATTTTATATTACAATTATGAGTGCTGTATTGCACACACTCTAAAAATGTTTTTCTTTTACTTTTCTATATTTATGTTGCATTTCACAAAACATTATCTAATGATTTGCATGCCGTCCATTCTGAAACTTCTCCACGGGTCTCCATTGAAATCGGACAGTGCCCATTCAGACATTCACAATAAACAAATGCAAAAGAATACATAAAAAATGATACTCCGTTAATCAACTCCTGACTAGTCGAGTACAGATTTGTAGTGTGATGGTTTGCAGGACACTATTGCTTGAATTTTGTTTTATATATAAATAATAAATGCAGAAACCTCTTTATATTACAGACATCTCAAAGAGAACTTTTGGTTAAAATCATTAACCCATACATCCATACATTTTATGTGTCTTTTCCAACTCGTTACACCAAACTGACACGCGGTAAAAAAAAAGTACACAGAGATGTTTAAAGTTGGAAACACTAGCAAAACTCATAATATATTCTAAATGGGGAAAGTTTTTAAATATATTTCTTCACATGGAGGATTTACCCCTTGTACCCCAAGATGTGGGTTAGGGCAAGACTGTTCCCCATCACTACAGGGAATTAAATATAACAAATATGAATTCATGCCATCTTGGATATAAAGGGAACATTTAATAACAAAGGATTTTGTTTATCACTTAGGTGGTATGACCTTGGAGTTAATATATTTAGTTTTGAGGGTTGCAATGGGGCAAAGTAGCAACCATGCAACATGCCTGATTAATTTATAAAATTGCTGTCTGAGAAATGCATAATCAACATATTATAACCAATGTGTAGATATTAATTGGGTCTATATTATAGCTTCTAAGTTGTAAAACTTCTAATGACATAATATCGAACCCAGTACATCGAAGGATGAAAATAGCGATGCCCCGGAACACTGAAATCTTACCTAGGGCAAGATTTTGGTGGGCCGTTCCATGGCTTCGCTATTTCCTCCACTGTGGTGTGATAGTTATGGACCTTAGGGTTAGAGTACGGGTTAAGGTAAGTGGATAGTTAGGAATGTATGTATGCTGTAGTGTAAGGTTGGGTTTTGTTAACTGTATGTTGGTGTGTATTAATTAGTTTCTGTATAGTTTCATAGGGTATGCGTGCGATAGTTAGGGACCTTAGGGTTAGGGTGCAGGTTAAGGTAAGTGGATAGTTAGGAATGTATGTATGGTTTAGTGTAGGGTTGGGTTTTGTTAACTGCATGTTGGTGTGTATTAATTAGTTTCTGTATAGTTTCATAGGGTATGCGTGCGATAGTTAGGGACCTTAGGGTTAGGGTGTAGGTTAAGGTAAGTGGATAGTTAGGAATGTATGTATGGTTTAGTGTAGGGTTGGGTTTGTTAACTATATGTGTGTGGTTTATTTATTTTGGTGTTCTTGTGTTGTGTGTATGTTTCTCGGAACAGCAAATTTTTTCCCTGGGAAATAAATTCACTATGCTGAGTGTTCGACGTTATCATAATTCGAAATTCCAAGTTTGAACTTATGGTGTTCGATATTTTGGAATTTCGAATATATGATATAGACACAATTAATTTGTGAGATGGTCAGTTAAGTAACAGATACCTTACCATAAAATACTTAAGAGAAAGCTCACAAGTTTAGCACTAAAGACTAATTTGATATGTTCTACAGGATGAAATGAATGAGTTACCAATGACCTACATTCCACATAGAAACCAGAAATGTTCTCTCAGGTGTATGAATCTCAGTGTTACCATCAGTTTTTATTATTCACCCATTTTTTTTTTTTTATAAAATGCATTATTTCTTTTCAGTTGTTTCAGTTGTTCTAGAATGCCTTCTGGATACCAGTGTAAATGTTAACTTCCACTGCATATAATTTATCATTAGTGACCTTTTTAGTTTCCATTTGCAATAAAGCTTCATATTATTCCTTTTAAACTCTTTTTCAGCCTGTTCAGCCCTTGCGTATCAATACAAATGTTACCTTCCACTGTTCGTCTTTTCCCTGTGGTATGGAATACGTTTATGTTTTTGTTGGATTAGAATTATTTAACATATGTCATTATTTGTTAGTCATGGATCTGGTTAATGCTTACTTTGATGATGACTGCTTATTTTATCCCACAGCCTGGTGATACTTAACCATATTTGAACCTTTGCCCAAATCCTGCAAAGGCTGTGCAGCCATTTTAATTGAAGTATATGGTACTTTTAGCCAAGAAAAACAAATTACAGGAAAGCAGCTAATTCAGTAGAACTGCAAATAAATCATGTGTGTCAAGACATTAATCGTCTTATATTATGGTGCAACTGTAGTGTTTTACTAAGAAACTCCTTCTAAGATAATATCTTCATTATACTTTTAATAAAAGCCACCATCAATTGGTATCCTGTCTTCAATAACATCCACTTGTGAAAATGAAAGAGTCAAATAATTATATATGGTGCCACCAGTCTGAAGAACAGAATGATCCTTCATCTTTAATACTTTAAGAATAAGCCAAAATGTTGACATTGAATATTTTCAGTCTGAAGTTTATCTAGTGTTTATATAGTTTTAAGCCATTTTTCACAAAAACGGTGCTAGCATTATCATCTGCTCTAAGAATACTTTTGCAGTCATAACATTATTTCCACATAGTAACTTCTTCAGTTTTGACCATTTTCAAGAAGAATGTGCCATTTATCAATTTCAGATTATTTTAATCTTCATTTAAAAGGAGTACTTGAAGGCATCAGTGGAGTTAGATGGAACTGTTTAAATGAGACATTAAAAGATTTTGATTTACACAGAAACATGAACTTCAACATTTTTTTATTTTATTTTATTATTTTGAGTCCTTTTTGAGTGTAACAGAAACATTTTAATTTCAAATGTTTTTATCTCATAGCTTGTTTAAAAGATAGAAATTCTCACTTTTATACAGAAATGCAAAGTCTTTCAGCTATGATTTTATAACATCATTATATAGTTTTAGTCTTCTTGATAACTGTTTTCTCTTAATAGAACTGACAGCTTGAATGTTTTGGAAAGGTTTCATTTTTGTCAATTTCTAATCTTTATTCTGACTTCAGTATACTTCTACCTGCAAACAGCAACATACACATAATACTTTCAGATTTTCTTGCACGTTCAGAATACTTGACTAATTAGCCACTCGTATATATTAGATGAACTATCAGTCCAGAACACAAAGGATGGATGTTAGATGTGGATGTCCATTTGCACTTGTATGCTATAGTATTTAAAATGACAGAAGCATTATATTTTAACAAATAAATGTTACTTTTACTTCTAATCTTAAACCAGAACAATAAGATGCAATTCAAATACTTACAGTATTGTTATGGACATCACATTTGTATAAGCAGGTATAAGCATCTTCACAGCCACCATCCCTTCAGTTGAATCAAGCATGAATGTCCAAGCCTACACCAAAACTATACAAGCACCTATATAGTTGCATGGACTCAGCAATATCTGACCTGACCAAATCATCTTCCTCAAGGAAGAGTAAACCTGTCTGGTGGACAGCAGCAATAAACAGACTCTATAATAAAAGGAAAAAATTGCTGTCCAGGACTCAGGACCAAGAAGGAGCAGGTGCCAACTTGAAAGCAATCTCTTATTTGTCTGAAAAAGCAAATAAGGTCACTGGTGAAATCCTTTAAGGCTAACTTCTAGTCCAAATTGACCATATCCACTAACGACAATCACAAGGCCTTCTTCACATACATCCGCAATCTCAAAGGTAACTCCCATATCTGCTCTGAACTGGTGGTCAAGAATACGACATACACAAATGCCATAGATATAGCCAACCTGCTGGCAGACAAGTTCAGTGAAAACTTCACCTCCCTATTCCCCCATCAGTAAACCAGGGCATTCCCAGCACATGCCCCCTCCCCTCATCACCAGGGAGCAAGTTATTAAGATCTTTTCAAAGGCAATAAATACAGCTTCCATGGGACCCGACAACATCCCTGGCTGTGTCCTACATGAACTCAGGCAAGAGCACTCAGAACCACTAGGCACCTTATTCAACTAAAGCCTGTGCACCGGCTTCATCCCAGCAGAATGTAGGATGGCCCCGGTCATCCCTCTACACAAAGGTGGAGCGTCCACCAACCCAGGCAATTATAGGCCCATCAAACTAACTAGCCTGAGCTGCAAGGCCATGGAATTCATTATCATGGACCTTATAAACAAGGACACTGGCAACCTCCAAATGCTTGATCCCACACAGTTTGGTTTTGTCAAAGGGAGATCATGCCTGTTAAACTTGGTCGCCTTCTTCGAAACAGTCACCAAAGCCATGGATGAGGGCAAGACGGTGCACACCACCTACCATGACCTAGCCAGAGCATTCATCACTGTTCCCCACTTGGGCATAATAGATAAACTCATCTAGCAAGGCATCAACCCATATGTTACCAGATGGGTAGCTAACTGATAGAACCCACTCAGTCAAAATAGGGGAAGCCACCTCTAGTAGTAGACACATAACAAGCGGCATATCCCAAGGATTGGTCTTGAGGCCTCTACTGTTTGGGATATACTTTTCTGGGGTGCAAGCTAAAACCAGTGGTCTGTGGCTGACCAGGTTTGCATATGACTGCAAGCTGGGTAATGTCATAAATTCCCCTAGTGATGTGAACATCCTCCAAGAGGGCCTTAGCCAAACTAGTGACTGGTGCCAGAAGCATGGCCTCAAACTAAATGCCAAGAAATGCATCATTATCTCCTTTGTGGAAAATGGTGTCCCCACTAATTATCACATTAATAGCAATGTACTAAGCACAAAATAAGTTATGAGGAATTTGGGCACCCAGGTTTACAGCAACCTGATGTTTGACCACCATGTTGCCTCTGTTGTATGGTAGACTTTCTACATGGCCCACCTCATAAGTAAGGGTATTTTATCTAGTCATAACATCCCTGTACTCCTCCCTTATCAGACACATTATCGAGTACAATGCTTCCTTTGGCATGTACCTCACCAAGCACATGCATCAGTTGGACAGACCACAGAGGTTCCTGACCAGGAAAATCCAGGGTCTCAAACATCTATCCTATATGAATTGAGTAGAGGGGCAGAGCTTTTAGCCTGTCTCATACAGACTGCTCAAAGGTGACCTGTGTCTGGCATACAAGGCCATCTCAGACTCGGCCTTGATGGAGTTGCTGCATATCCGCAAGTCAAGCTCCACTCATGCAACCCACGTGCAAGGTCTCAACCTGGTCTGTGACATTAATAGAACTTGTTGGTGGGATAGATTTATGTCCCGACGACTCCCCCATCTGTGGAATAGACTTCCTCTCCATGTCAAGCAGAGTAACTCACTAGCCTTCTTTAAGAGGAATCTGGATGGGAAACAGAAATATACCCCTAGGATCCAAACTGTGTCCCTGCTGGACAGATAAAACAGGTGCTGACTTTGTGGGAACATGGGTAAAATTATTGGCTAGGCTTATAAGGGCCTCAAGCCAATAGCCTAGTATTGTCCTATGAACCTATATGAGGTAAAGTGAGTGGCACCAAAATTGAGCCATCTAAAGCTGGGTTTGTCAAATGGTGGCCACTTAATACAAGATAATATCCTTAAAACAAAAATTATCTGGAAAGTATGTCATAAAACTTAAATATAAGTTGCATTTATTTGATTAATTTAGGAATAAAGACATATACACTCAATCTTATGTGTGCTATTTTATGTGCATCTATATTGAGGCTAACACATTTCTTTGATAGTCTCTTGAGGTGAAATACAATAATTTTACATCTGATTTAATGCCAGCTTACTACAGATATATTGTAGGCATGTATTACATTTTCTACTCAAAACAGCAGTTATATGCCCACACATTACAGAAGGTGGATTTAATGTAATACTTGCACAATGCACAAATGTTATGGTCTTTGTAGCTTAAGTTGTAAATTGTCTTTCCACAAAGAAAGTATTTGTATAATTTTTAAAACATGAAAGAATATTTGTTTTTAATATGGTATAACATAGAATTTTAGATCTTTAGTACCATCTCAGAAAACCAGTGAATCATTTTGTTGCACTTTCTGAAAGTTCCTAATAGTTTAACCCAATTTAAATGTTTCCCTATTCCTGAAGCCCAGATGTTCCCACAAGAACTTATCACTAGTTGCAGTGGAGACCAGGATAAGATC
Source organism: Protopterus annectens (assembly GCF_019279795.1). NCBI lineage: Eukaryota > Metazoa > Chordata > Ceratodontiformes > Protopteridae > Protopterus > Protopterus annectens. The sequence goes on from NC_056743.1 coordinate 239,676,830, forward strand.
ATCCTTGGCATGTACATAAGATACAGAGAAAAGATCAGTCTCCTTCAAATTGCTTGAGAATTTTAAATTGTTTAGTGTGCTTAACTTAGGCACTTTCAAATTGTGTGTTATAACATTTACTAAAGGGAAACTAGAGATATTGTCAGAATTTTATTTTGAGCTAAGTAAGCTCAAATAAATGTTTTTCTTCACCTCTCAACTCCATGAGTTAAATATTTTTGACATAAGTATTAAGCTATTGTAATATTTTAAAGTTTCTTCTATATGGTATTCAAAAGTGTTTTTTTGCCTACCTATACCCCCAAGTCCGTAAGGATCCTCACCTCCCAATTAAATTGTCATACTTCAATTGCCCTGCAAAAACTCATATAGTTTTTTTTCAATATTAATATTCATATAACTGTTAATGGGCTTTACGTCTAAGTTTGCTAAACAAGACAAGAGTATAGTATGGATTATGTTACTGTCCCCAAGGCTTACCTAATTCTAAATAATCTTTATATAGGCAAAAAAAAACAGATTTAGTATCTAAAGAGTTAAGGACCTAAAACAAATCTTTGTGGGACTTCTCTAATCAGCTCATAGTCAGTATACCAAGCTCAACCATGTGCAGATAAGCTGACCATCAGAGTGCTGTAGTGGTGGATGATGCACATACCAAGAGTCCATGTATTACTTCTGAAAGACAGCCTAAAAGGAAACATAATAACAGATGTAGGTATGATTAAAGTTTCATGTCAACATCTAGGAACAGGAAACTGAAAAGAATTACCTTAGGGAGCAATGCATTCAGTTTCCTGATGTCAGCTGTACTGCTGCTTCCCATGATGGGCTTACAACTCTGGACACCACGCTGAATAAAGCTGGTAGGTCACTTTCATTTTGTTTTAAACAAAACAAAAAAAATTGAAAGTCTCCTGCTTAGGAGGCCTTAAACTTTGGGATGTCCTCAAAGTACTTGGTAAGTTACTAAACAAATATTAGTCATTTGATTCTGTTATACTGCATGTGGGTATTAATGATCTGTACACCACACTATTAAACCATCTCTATAGAATAGTTAAGGACATGCATAAGCAGTGGAGTTGATCTCTGTTTTAGTGATATTCTTTCTTCACCTATGATTACAGACCATCAGTTCTCAAAGGCCATTTTTAACAGATAGTTGAACACCTTTTGCTTGAGCAATAACTTGACAATTGAAAAAAAAATGGGATGACTTTAAGGAAAATTATTTTGGTAAGGATATATTCCATCTGAGCTACACCAGGCAAAACAATTTATCAAGAACTTTTAATAAACTGATACATTTTATTAGACTTGCATATCATATAGAAAGTACCAACTCCCTCTATAACAGAACCAATCACACTGTAAACATATTTTACGCAAATGCCCATTGTATGACACAAAAAAGGTTAAGTAGTAGTTTGACTACTTACAGGAATGGATATAATGTTCTGGATATCACTGAAGCTTGACAAGGTGAAGAAATAAATATTAAGGGATATCATAAATGTCCTTATGTACAACTATCACAGGAGAGAGCATTGCTGTTTTTGTCCTTGAACCTTTTTTTGTCAAATTACTGTATCTCAACACCAAAATAAAATTTCTTACTTTTGTAATTGATGATGCGATAGACTCTAAGGTGATAAACACGTATTACCTGCTACAGAAACCCAAAAAGTAATATTGTTATGCAATCTCAATATCTGGAAACTCCAGCTGAAGATATGAATTTAGAACAAGGAATAACATATTTTAGATTTGTTATTAATGAATATTCCCGACAGGGTATCTAATCTCAGACCATTCACCACCTTTGACAGTTCTGACCATTTTGCATTTCCTTTCTCTATTCTATATGTAATGCCATCTTATAAAACAGAAATAACTGTACATGACCTTTCTATAACAACTTCTTTAGACATCAGTACTAGAGAAGACAAGAAATCTTGTGAACAGGTATGTATGTCCAATTTATTACATATATGGAAGAAGTTTGAATCTACTTGTGTTAGACTACTGGACAGCTGTAAGACTTCTAAGGTTGGCAGCAATGTTGTTTCCCCACCAAGATGGGATTCCTGGCTAGATGAACTACTGAAATTAAAAGAAGAAAATATAAAATATGTAAAAGGTACAGAACTAAGTGCTCTAAATCTTCATAAAACAAATATGTAGAAAGGTGAGGCTTGCTTTTAAATATGCCAAGGCAAATATTGAAGTAAATTTAGTTACCAAAGATGCCACGTGTAGGTGATTATACAACTAAATAAACAATGTCAATGACAGATACACCTGAGTGATACACTTAAAAGATCAAGGGTAGGCTGTGATTAACCCTCAAGAAGTAGCCAGTTAATTTAATTCTCATATTTCAAAATTAGTTGGTCCAGCTCATAATGGTGCGCATGATGCTATACTGGGCTCTAATACCACTTCTGTATATCCCTTAACAAAGATGGGGGACATCATCATTAATGAAGGTTAATGCAAGTAGCAGTGTGGGTCCAGATGGTATTCCTGGCACACACATTCATAACCTAGGGGCAAATTCTGCTGTAATTTAACATTGCTGTTTAATTACATTCTATATTGTTTCTGGGATTGTTCTGGACTCATGGCAAGCAAATTTGGATTTGGCTAAAGCATTTGATAGTGTACCCCACTGTATAATTAATAGTTTGATTAATCTTGGCGTCATCTCATATATTATTAAATGGGTGCATCTTTGGTTGAAAACAGAAAGCTAAGTGTTAAAGTTCCTAGCCACCTTTTAGATTGGATCAGTGTTCATTCTGGTACCCACCAAGTTTCAACCATAGAAACTGTTTTGTTTTATATGGTTCTTTCCTTTTTGCCCTTGTCTAGGAATTGTTGGCTATCAAAGTACAATAATGATATTAACATCAGAAAATGATTGTGCATCATTTATATTTTACAATTTATATATTTGTCAATAATGGTCTGTTAAAGAGGAATGGATTAAAACTATACTATGATATAAATTAAAAAAAACTCTGATAAAAGTGATACTGTTTTTTTTTTTTTGTCTTCCTACAATTTGTAAAGCTGCTACTGAGCAAGATTTTTGATAGATACAGAGATCTGGGAATTTTAACAGTGATATACATTTCAAAGACGATGACCATTACTCAAAATCTAAAGCTATGAAGGTAGTAGGTCTCTTATTTAGATGCATAGCCTCTAGATCTCCTACATATGTTAGGTTGATAATTGAACAGAATCCTTTTTTCTGTTTATATTCTAAAGGGTATTCTTTTAATTGAATGTATACAGTTCAAATTCTCTAAAGAATTAATTTGCATTATAATCTACCATAAGAGGAAATACACTTGCAGATGAGAGCTGCACATATTATTAAGCATCGAGAAAGCTCCTAATAAAAAGAACATTAAAAGATAATAAAACATAAAATGTGGCTAAACACAGGACTGTTAAAAGATTGCTTTATATTGTAGCTCATTGCGAGAAAGTAAAATAAACTTCCACCAACTATAAAATGTAATGCAAGTCTGACATATTTAAAAATACATTATAATTTTTTTGGTTCATCTGTCCATTTCTCCACAACCCCTTTTTCCCATTTCTGCACAATAGGTCAGTGTGTCAATTCAACAGTGACAATCTACAGCCAATTAAGAGTGTCCAGTCTACCTAGTGCATGTCTTTGTAATGTGAGAGGAAAACGAAGCAACCAGAGGAAACTCATGCAAACAGACGGAGGACATGCCGACTCTGCACAAGAGATACTCCAGCTGAGAATTGAACCAGGGAACCTCTTGCTGTGAGGTGACAGTTGTATCTATTGAGCGAGTGTGCCACCAAAATGTAGTTCATCTGTCTGCTCTACTAATTTGGTGTCACTGTTCTAGTATGGTTCACATTCCTGAACACAGGATATTTAAACTTTGAAGAATAATCCAACCAAGACTGCCTGAAAGGACTGTTCTTATTAGTTTGCTTACCAACAGTCTCTGGTCTGCTCTATCAAAATCAGATGAAATATCTATACAAATAAATTTTAGGTTGCCTTCTATGGTAATGATGTTATTATAAAAATAAAAACTACATGTAACAACTCATCTGTCCTTGGTGTGAGCATCTTTATTTAGAACTTGCTTCCCCAAACTTTTAATTTCACCTTCTAAATTACTCTATAGCAATGATTTCAACACCATGTTTGTATTTGACAACAGACTGGTCTGTAATTTTTAAGGCCATTATCCTTAAAAGCAGGTTTAATAATGGCTTAATTCAAATCAGACATTACCCAAGACTAATTAATGCTGGCATTAAAAATCAGCTTTAGCGTGTTACAGCTTCATTCCTAAGTGTTCTTAGGGCTCTTCTGGTTAAGCCATCAATGCCAGCGGCCTTTACCAGATCCACATTCTGTAAGTGATCCAGGATTTCTCCCCTGGAAAATAAAATACCCTTACCCCTTAAGGTGCAGCTGCTCACACAAAACTTAGAGGAACTGCATTTGCATCCACAAAGAAGTTAGCAAAAATGGCAAAATGTCATTTCCTTCCCTACAAGTCATACCATTATACTTGAGAGGTCATTTCCAGTGTAGCCTCCTTTGATATCTGGAAAAGGCCTTCTTTTTATCTTTAACATTTTAATATACTTTCTTCATACTGCATCTAGTCGTTTTGGATCTGTTAATCTAGATAACTAACTTTAGTCTTCGTGATCCTGTTTGTTCTAATCTTGATTTTTTCCCCATAACGTATTAACTTCAATTAACCTTCAAGCACAGGTTCCTATAGCACTGATAATGTTGTCATGTCTCCTAATAACCCCATTTGTATCTTTCTTGTACTTTTACAATAAGTCTTCCAATAAACATTTCAGATATAGCTTTGAAATCAAAGTGTATCAAATTTAAACAAGCCCTAGGATTATTTATTGTAGACAGTTTTAGTCATTATTTTTTATTTCTTAGTTCTTCTTTACCCTGTGTACATAGTTTGAGAATGAAAGTAGAATGGTTGGTGCGTGCCAAAGGTGGAACATTTGGCATTCATCTTATGAGAGATGTTTTGGAAAACAGAAGAGATCCCATATGTCTTTTTTTCCTAGTCAGCTTACTGACTAGCTAAGTTTACCCTTGAGAAAGACTCTACTAAATGTCAGTTTAATATTATCTAATTGCTCTGTCAGATCTGACGTTAGTCCTGGAAGGTTCAAATCTCCTGCAGTTTTGCCTTGCCTGCATTCCCATTATTGAATCAATGATCTTAAGGTGACAACAATGCATTGTTCTGTATATCCCTACAGCTCAAAGGGATACGTGTCCAACATTGTGCAAAGCAGATATATGATGCCTAGGTTAAACCCCTACGTCACGAGATGGGTTGCCAACTGGCTCATGGACAGAACCCACATGGTAAGAGTTGCAGGAGCTAGGTCCGACTCTAAACCTTTTACAAGTGGCGTTCCCCAGGGCTCAGTCCTAGGACCCCTCCTGTTCAGCATATACTTCTCAGAGGTACAGGCAAGCACAGGAGGACTATGGTTCACCAAGTTTGCAGACAACTGCAAACTAGGGGCTATAAGTGACTCTCCAGCTGACACAGACATCCTCCAAAAGGGTCTCACTGAGACAGATACCTGGTGTCAAAACCATGGTCTCAAGCTAAATGCCAAAATGTGCATAGTCATCCCCTTTGGAAAAAACAAAGTACCCATAAACTACCACATAAGTAGTAGCCCCCAAAATATGGAAGACGTAATAAGTGATCTGGGGACCCAAGTAGATAGTAGCCTCTCCTTTGATAATCACATTGCCAAAGTGGTTAGAAAATCCTTCTATGTAGCTCACCTAATCACAAAAGGGTTTGTATCCAGATCGAAAGAGGTCATTGGGCCCCTCTGTGCATCAATCATCAGACCCATCATAGAGTACAATGCCCCATTTGGGATGTACCTTATAAAACACCTGCAACAACTGGAAAGACCACATTAGTTCCTCACCAAGAGGATCACTGGCCTCAAGCAGATGCCCTATGCAGCTTGACTGAAGAAACTCCATCTGTACTCAGTTGCATACCGCCTACTCAGAGGTGATCTCTGCCTGAGATACAAGGCCATGTTCAACCCAGAATTGATGGACATGCTCGACCTAAAGAAAATCATATCCCCTCGAGCCACACGCTCCAGGGATCTAAACCTCACCAGAACAATAAATAGGACGTGATGGAGGGATAGATTCCTGTCCCAGAGACTTCCCATGCTCTGGAACAAGATTCCAATCTACATTAGGCAGAGCTCCTCGCTAACCCTCTTCAAGAGAAACCTTGATGAGTGGATGGGAAACAGAAAATTTACCCCAGGGATCACTTCAATGGCTCTGCTGGACAGAGGCACAGGGAACATAATCTAAGGGGGCGGCGAAAGACAACACATTCCAGCTAGGCATATAAATGCCTTTGGGCAGACAGCCTAGTACCTACCTATGAACAATCAAATGAACTAGCTGGATTATGAAAGACTGAAACTCACAGATTGTCAAATATATTCTAATAAGCAGAATGATTTCCCCAGCTTTGCTGCTCCAACATTTCTGCTGCATTCAAAAGTAGTATAGACAACGCAATGGTACAGCGGTAGCATTGTCACCTCACAGTAAGAGGTTCTCCAGTTCAATTCTTGGCTGGAGTGCCTTCTGTGTGGAGTCTGCATGACCTCCCTGTATTCCTGTGGGTTTCCTCTTGGTGCTCCCGTTTCCACCCACATTCAAAGACATGCATCTGGTGCATTTCTCCCCTGGCCTCCACTGAAAACTGGCTACATTCCAAGTCGGACTTTCCCGGTTAACAAATGTTAAATAAAATAAAAAAAGAAGTATGACATCCAATTAATCTCTCTAGGGGATATCTCAGTCATAACAGCATTATCAGAGACCAATTATCCAACAGCAATACATTGTTATTCAAATGTTATACATCAGTTATTAAACTGTTTAATGATTTAATCTTTATGTCAGAAACAAGTCAGTCAAGACTGTTTCAAATAGTAACAATAACCATTAATACTATTCTGAATATCAGTTGCTAATACTATTCTTCCAGTCTTGACAAATGTAGTCTATTCCTTGTCAGATATTGCCTATTTACTAAGAAGCTTGGATGTGAAAGTGTATCCCTTTACTGTTATGACTTTGGAAATATATTCATTAACCAACTAAATTTTATTATTAAACTTTTGTTAAGAGAAAATTACTAATTTGCTTTGCTATATCTTGAAGGTTACCTAAAATAATGTTTTTCACGCTAACGTGCACCACTGTATAGCAGTACTTCCTATTCTCAGTCATAAGCCTTCTTTCTATCTCTGTCACATCTATTATTTTGACTTGGGTAAGTTGTCAAGTATACTTACATTTATTTCCTCTGCAAATGTAAGAATCAAGGCATACCTCTCAACCACTTAGAGCAAGAAATCTGGACAGAGCCATAAGGCCCAAAAATCGGGACAATTTTTAAATATTGCTCTTACAAATTTAGAAAGTTGATAAAATGACAGGTTTTGCATTAGCATTAATTTTCTGAAGGATATGAAGTTTGAAAATCAAATGTCTGTCATTATTTTCTGACTGCAATCTGCAATGAGTTACCACTAGTTTGCCAGAAAAACATAAGTATATGAAAAACGGACCAAAATATGGACATTCTGTGAAAATCTGTACAGTTGGGAGGTATGAATCAATGTCTTTAAAATGAAGAGGATTTCATGTTTCCTTTTCTCCGCAATTTAAGCTTCATTAAACTACTGTTCTAAACCAAATAAACAATTCATCAGATAATTACTTTGTGGCTCATTGACATTTTCTCCAACTGTTTTTCTTCAACATCTGCAATTTCTGTAGTCTTATACTGCTTTTTATAAGTCACACTTTTCATGTTTCATTCAAGAAGAGATTCTTTTTTTTCCCTCTCTTATTAGATGTTCCAATTGTATTTCCTACCCTCAGTGGATTCTCCTTTTTTTCTCTTCATGCTAGATTCTAAAATTGCGCTAGAGTTTGAGTTGGACATAGCTATGCTTCCTCCCGCTACAATCCCCACTTTATTGGTATCAGTCTTCGAGATGCATTTCAGCTTGTTGATGTTGCATGTATACACAATGTGCCTAAGATAAGCAGCAATAATAGCTTAAACGGATCAAAGAGAAATGCATGCTCCACTATTTTTTCAGAGAGACTGCTACCCCACTACAATAACTACTTTCTGACTGGATTCAGCTCTGATGTTTGGCTGTGATCAAAGAAAAAAAATCTGCCTAAAGTAATGGGTCAGCTTGTGACACATGCATACACTGCCTCTGAAAATGCAAACTTTCAGGTTTTTTTTAATGCAAACAAGTCATGAACAGTTGTTTTAACATGCCTACTGCCCCCCCCCCCCCAAGAATAACCGCTTCTTGATGTGTACATCTTCAGGGCTTGACTGTGATCAAGTAAAGGAAATGCTGTCTACAGTAACGTACTCAGCTTGTTTCACTTGGATTTCTGATTGGAGGAAAACAGTAGGTCTGGCAACAACCACAGCAGAATCCAAGGTTGACAGATGGGAAGGTCAATACGCAGGGAGGTTGATACTATGAAAGATCAGTGGTGCCTGATGGTAGAACACAATTGGACACAGTGAATGTTCCCCAATGCTATCCCTTTGAGAGCTAGAGGAGCAATAATTAAGTTAAGAAGCACTCACCAGGTGTTAACAAGGCAGTCCTAAAGCAGGTTCACCATCAGCCATTGGCAATGGTGCAGACCCCGTACACTACCAAATCAGGCACAACAGCTTCAGACATCTGAAACAAAGCAACAACCACAGAACAGCACTAAGAAATGGAAACAGTTTTGAAACCTGTAAAACACTTCTCACAAAAATCAGGCTCAAGGGTTTAAAAGATTTTAAAGCTGTTAGTACATTAGAGGCACACATAGCTTCTGGGTACTGTCTATGTGGCAGGGCTAAGGGATTCACAGCTTTCAAACCCATGAAATATGTTGCTCTCCTATACTGTTTTTTACTGCAACTAGTAGCACATCAGAGCAGCTGAAGCTCTATGTACTCCAATGAATTATGATCTGGTCTGGCTAACCATAATGGACTAGTTATATATTCTTTACATGGGTGTCAAGCTTCACCTCTTGTACTTCACTCATTAAATGAATTTCTTGTCATCTATTTCTTAAACAAATAAGTGTGTTATGAACAGAAACCTGATCCTAGACCCCTGTGCCTATCATGGGGTTATCACTCTGGGAAAAAAAATTAGGATTATGCAAATCACCATAGTGAAAGCCATACATTAAAGTGCATCTGTGTATTTTATACATTAAAAGGATTTGTGCTTGAATTAAAACCTTGGAATAATCTGCACATCAGTGAAGAATGTGATGTAGATGATGAGGATACAATGAAGATGATCATAAAGATGACAGTGAATTTGATAAAGAGAACTATGATGATGACGATGATGGTGTGATAAAGATGACCATAAAGGTGACAAAGTGAAGCTGAAGAATTACATAGATGAAGATGTGATGAGGATGAAGCAGATCTTGGTGAATGCATTAAAATGATGAAAACCGTGATGACAATGAAGAAGATGCTATAAAGTTTATTAAACTTAATAAACACAGTTCCACTAAACTAAAGAAGACTATACATATTTTAGAATTAGAAAGCTCACTTTCTGTGATAAGAGCATAACTGCAACACAAATAAACACTGAACATATACATAAACATATGTACACCTATATAAAGAACACATACTAAACACAAAACACATCCGGCAGATTCATGTCACCTGCAAAGTACAGCTGCTCTGCTGCAGGAGCTGTAGAGATTTTCCATCTTGAAAGGCTATTTTGTACTTCCAACATTAAAGCCCAAGATGGGCACAGCACTGAACACAGCAAGACAGTGACAATAGGAAGCCCAGATTAGATGCAAATGAAGAAGAGTATGCAGGAATCCACAGTGTGGCTAATAAAGTCTGTTGTTCTGCCAGATCATACATTATGGATTAACCCCAGAGGATCCACAGTGCAAAAAGGTCTTTTATTGGACCCCTCAAATGCATCTGTCATACAAAAATATCCATAAACATACTGTGTGCTTATATGTGTGTGTGTGTGTGTGTGTGTGTGTGTGTGTGTGTGTGTGTGTGTGTGTGTGTGTGTGTGTGTGTGTGTGTGTGCCCATGCACATGCATACAAGCAGTCATAAACCATATATCGGTTCCTTTCCCACCCCATACACAAGGGTTCTGAATGAAAAGTGCACTGGAGACATGGGGTGCATAAGCTGCTATGCCATGTACCCTTGTCATTAAACAGACTTTTCCCCTAGCCACCAAAAATGACATTACAACACTGGCTACATTGTCTGCTACTTGTGTCCTTACTATACAGTATTTAGTCTTGATAAAGCAGAATGCAGTCTCCCAACATTAAGTACACAGTCTGTTAAACTGGGCACTCTTCCAGATATATGCCCATATTTATAGTGTCAGGCATGTTATTTACATGCAGAGCCTGCTAGACTTTGAGCCTTTGCACTTTTTGTCCTGACAGAGCAGGGTCATGTACATATAAGATACATATCACTCTCTTATTCTGTGTCCTGTGTGTACATATAAGATACATAGCACTCTCTTATTCTGTGTCCTGTGTGTACATATAAGATACATAGCACTCTCTTATTCTGTGTCCTGTGTGTACATATAAGATACATAGCACTCTCTTATTCTGTGTCCTGTGTGTACATATAAGATACATAGCACTCTCTTATTCTGTGTCCTGTGTGTACATATAAGATACATAGCACTCTCTTATTCTGTGTCCTGTGTGTACATATAAGATACATAGCACTCACTTATTCTGTGTCCTGTGTGTACATATAAGATACATAGCACTCTCTTATTCTGTGTCCTGTGTGTACATATAAGATACATAGCACTCTCTTATTCTGTGTCCTGTGTGTACATATAAGATACATAGCACTCTCTTATTCTGTGTCCTGTGTGTTCTTTCACCTCCCTTTATGCCCCGTGTAGTCTAGATATACAGCATGTCATTAAAATAAACTGTACACCGCAACTAAGCCCCATTTCACTGTTTTTCAGGTCATTGATGCTTAGATGCCTTATGCCATGCATTGAGTATGAGGAACAGAGGATTCTACAATTGTTTCAATCCTGTTTTTCATCAAAAAGCCAGACATTCCCAGTTAATTATTATATGAAGCCATGCAGACATTTATAGCAATATATATATATATATATATATATATATATATATATATATATATATATATATATATAATATTTTTGATTTTTAATTTTAAATTTATAGACAATAGTTAAACCATGATTTAGGGAAAGCAGCTGAAAGTAACAATATGTAATTTTTCAAGACAGAAATTAACGAGTGTGAGGAAGCGAAAGTAGAGAATAATTGGATGAAGTAATGTAGAATCCAGAAAGGGAGGGGACGATCTATGCAGATATTATTGAAGAATGCGCAGCGGCAGTGAGTCAGTGAAGTGGAGCTTTTTATTTCTATCAGTAGTTTTTAACCATGGAGTCATCATATACGAGTAAAGGGATGAGGGGCGGGGCGTGTCTCCCTACAAAAAATTGTTGCTTTTTAACCATTTAAGCTTTCACCAGTATTCTTAATCATACCATAATTTCATCTCTTTTCCTGTTGATGCAATATAATCGACCCTAAGTAAAATGACTTAATAACAGACAAAAGACAGTTAAATGTTTTGGAAGAAATGAAAAGCACACACACAAATATAGATACATATCAATCCAAAAATGGCAATTGTAAAATCACACCCATGACCATGGATGTCAGAGGTATTAACCTTAAAAACACAATGCAAGATAATGAGAAATAAAATACATAGATAACTAAATTTCCTAAATACTGTCATATCCATAGATATTAGGCACACCACTGGTTCACTGTTACTGCAACAATAATATAAATAAGCATAACAATTTAAATACTGTGCATATTTGCTACTAATTATCTATACAATGCACTGTTAATGGTTAAATCTTTAACTCACCGTTTCTTACCTTAATTCTACTAGGTCTTGCTGTTGTATCATTCTCACAACTGGAAAATAACTGAATGTATTTTATATGTACTCCTTGTGAGCCAGGTCATGGCTGAAAAGGGTCACTAGACAAGCCCACTAACTCATTCAACACATAGAAATAATAAACAAATTAACATACACAAACTATCCAACAACAGCCTCATTTGGGAAATTTTCATTAAGTCAGTGCATACAGATTTTGTTAAAGGTTGACCTGCGTTCTCTCTCATTTTAATTGAAACTGAGTTTGTATAATTTCTTTGTAAGTTAAATATGTTCAGAAGAGGATAAAATAACTTGAATGCTAATCTTCTTAAGGCAGAAGAAAGATATTTTCACTTGTGTGACTCTGAAATTCAATAGATTTATAACCAGCTTTATAAGATCATATTCTGTTGAAGGTAGTCTGATGTCTGGTACAATTTCACCAATAAATAAAGGAATTAAACCTACTACTTTGTCTGTTTCTAGACATGACCCTAAAAGTATTTCACTGTAATTGCCTCCTTGCAGACAAATGTTTATCAATAAAATATAAATACGATTGAGGATCTCTATTCTATACAAAAGCTGACAGCAGCAAGACAGAGGAAAAATATGTGCAGCTTATTATCTATAGACATTTACCTGGCATGCAGTCCAGGAAACCATTTTAAGACCCTAGCCATATTTTACAATTACTTCATAGCACTCTTTGGTTAACTGACTTGCCTATAGTTAAACTCTAGACTATAGCTTGTTAACAGCTATTAGCCTTAATTCTCTACACCAAATGCCAGACTTCACCTTGAAAAGTGTACCTAAATGAGATTTAGAGGAAGCAGTGGGCAAAACCTGGTCTGACGCTTTTGGTATTGTCTAGTGGGTCTCTGTAAGTAGAGATATCGTCGTATATACTTTATTACTGTTTTTTATTTACAAAGTCCTAATGCAATACTGAAGAGATGTGTATTTTGTCAAGTGTGTGTATAACAGAGAGAGACACACTGTGGAAATTTGTTGGAAATTAATTATATAGGTAGATGCAGTTGTGTTGTTCAGGAAATAGTCACAGCACGCAGGTGAACATCACAAATTTATGGATTATTTGGAGTTGCTGGTTGCAGCAGAGGTTGAAAAAAGATATACCATTAATGCATACACACAACTGTCTACTGTTACTAGTCACACACAGCGTGATAGCAGACAGAGACTGCTTGGGTCAATGAAGCCCACCCATTCTACTATGAAGCGGATAACTACAGATGCTATATGACTACTAGCTTGTATCTGTTTACCAACCAACCCCTTCCTAAAGGCTTCTTTATGTATGCCTCATACATGCTAAAACTTTCCTATAACCTTTCAGCTTACCTCTCATTCTGGAAAGCTATTCTAGGCATTTACCACTTTCTATGTGAAATAATTACTCCTCACAAGAGTCACAACTTCTGTAAAACTTGCAATGTTTATAAGTATACTGCATTATCTTGTTCTAATTCTTCTCATATTTTGGTTTCTGTTTATCACACATCTAGTATGGACTTGGTGTCATTTTTGTTGTCTTCTTTCGCAATGCTTCTGTCCTGCCTGTTCTCATAACAAAACTTTACATAATATACTAGGTAGGGTGTTAATAGCTTTGTATACACAGAGAAAGTAGCTATGTTTTCCATTAACAATGCCTCTGCTTAAGCATCGAGAATCCTGCCAGCTTTTGCTGCTGCTGACTCTTCAAGTTTCCTTACCTTTAGGATACCTTATATGGCTATTCCAGTCCATTTTCATTAGGTGTTGCTGACACAACTTTCCTTGCAGTTATGGATTTTTCCCCCTAGATCACAGAAACATTATCCTCCACTGAATCTATACTGACATTTAAGTGAGGAAATAAACTTAGTTTATTCACACATCATATGTATTTGAAATTTTGTACTGTGACATGCATATTTTTCAGTATGATTAAAAAATGAGTGAATATTGTTATAAAGGCTAAAGAGCCAAAATTATAACAAATAAAAAAACATTTAAATGTACTTTGTTATGCAGCAGATACTATCAGGTAGGCCTCTGTATGTCTTTTCAGAAGAATACTAAATTCACTCATCTTAACCACAATCACAGTAACAGACAGGCCTACACATGTAAGAGCAACTGATAGACTTAACGCTCACTCAAATATGGCAAATGCTACATATCCTAAATATTGTTCATTGGGATATTTGAGAAATATTTTGTTACTGTTGTTAAGAAAGCTAAAACATGTTACCTATATCCCCTTACCATACCATATTTTCATCTCATTTGAAAATGCATTCCAGTATTTAAATTAAGCATAGTAACATAAATCAACATCTTAGTCAGAATATATCATTCCCATAAACATATTAATTTTAATATATTGATGTTCAGCTCAAGGACTTAGGCCTGAAAATAATTTTATCACAAGCCATGAACTGTATGATCATTAATTTGAAGTCTTAGGAGGCTGATTACATAATTCTTTCAATGTGTTATCGTTGTCTAGGCTTGTCTGAAACATCAGATTACACACAAACATGCCCAGACACAAATGAATGGTCCTGCTAAGCAGAAGTTACATTCTTATGTAGTACAACAAGAAAAGTTGGGTTTGGCTGGGACATGAACAAAAGACCCCACTAGCAGTCCGCACTGATTGTATTGTCACCTTACCATCAGACAGTCTGAGCAGGGAAGGCACTAAGGCATCACATTCAAAACTGCCTTCCATTCAGAAACTCTTCTGAGCTTGTCAGTGAGCATTTTGTTTTTGTGCGTGCGTGTGTGTGTGTGTGTGTGTGTGTGTGTGTGTGGGTGTGGCTGGGGTCTGCAGCTGTTGGAGTGTGATTTGTTTTTCTTTTTTTTTGGGGGGGGTAATGCATCTGTTTTCATCATTATACCTTTTTTGCAAATAGAACTGCTAATGATGCCTAGCTGAAAGGAGTAAATTCTCCCTCAGCTGGTACACATGTAATTATACATATACATGTTCAGATTCAAAATCTTGAATATGTTCAGGAAAAGAGGAATCCCTCTTTGTTTTACCAGAGACTACTTTACAAGAAGGATGAATAGCTTGAATTAAATCCTGAACCAGACCCAGTAAACTACTCATATCTAAAGAAATCTGAGGAGGAGTAAATACATGTTTGGTTTTCTGTTTGTTTTTGACAGGAAAAATGGGACCCCCTGTGTTACTAATGGCAGCAGCTGCTTCCCCAGGGAGGGGCACAGCATTCTGACACAACAGGGAAACCTTCCCTGCTCCCTTTCTCACGAACAAGAAGACTGGATCTCCCTTGCCCACTGTATCGACTCCCAACCGCTGCAGAGGATGTGGCTAACCCCTGGTCCACAGTGACTGTAGGTGCTACACTAGAGGGATATGGGTAAAAGATGAGTGGTCAGAGGTACAACAAATGACCACAGCAGAGTCACCCATCTGCGGCTGAGGACATTTCCAGCCTGCTGTGGTGGCAAAGGCTGTTTGCTTAACTTTTTCTTTTTGTGGCTGGAAGGAGGACAGACCATGGGACTGGTAGTTTTTTCCATGGTCAAGCCAAAAACAGTGCCTCTTTCTCAGAGAAGACAGCAGCAAATGTCAACAAAACTTACAGTCCACAAAAGTTATTTTTTGTCAGGAAAACACAATAAAAAGCACTTTCAAGCACAATGCCAGCCCCACCAAAGAAAAATAAACAATATGTCTCCACAGAAAAAAAAATTGGTTAGTTAAATCTACTTTAAATCTGATAGAAAAAAGTGTGCTCCTTTTAAAAGTACATTACAGCCTTGAAACAGTCCATAAAACATAACACTACTAGCTTAAAATAACTTTCTTTAAGAGGAAAGTAATAAATCAGTAAATGTAAGAAAATGGAAATTTCTTTCCACAAAGAGAACTTCTCTGCGAAGCAAAGGAAACCACAAGCCAACCTTCGATCACTGAAAGCCTCAGAGGAGTATAGTCTTCAGCAGCCGTAAATCTCTGAGGGGCTGTGACCAAACTTGTCTTTTAAACAGCTCAGCTCAACCTGCTTGACAGTTTTGACATGTATAAGGTGCCCTAAAGCTTTGGAAGCTGGCCAACTGTTATATCCTTAGCAGCATATAACCTATATAGCTAACACTACTGCAGCAGTGAGTGATAAGATGGAGATATAGTCTTCACTCAAATTAATGGCTGCATTAACAGCTTGTAATAAAAAGTTATAGCCTTATAAATAAAAAAAAACAATCCATTGCCAGCAGTAACAATATCTGTAGTAGATGGTACTGTCAAATCTAAATACAATAGTAAAGTACAGGTGAAAAATGCCAGACAATACCCTTAAGTAACACAACAGCTGTGAAACAAGGACTGATAAAAGCACTGACATTAGTGAACGCAGTAGATCCCAACAGTGAAAACCATATTAAAGCACAAGCACATTAAGGGAACTGGGATTTTTTTAAAGAAACTGAAATTTAAAGATTCACCAGGAGGAGTTGCACACAAACCATTTGTTACACCCCCTACAGAAGAGTTCCAATTTACAATAAACAAACAGTGGAAGAGCAATTGATGAAACCAGAAAACCACAGCATCAAAGAAAGAGGAACAGCTCCGGCTCATTTTTAATTATTGATAGGTATAGCTCCATTGTTAAAGTCTGCAGTTTGTATTGATATGCGTAGAGAAAATATGGTTGTTAAAAATGAAAGCCATTTGAGCCTAGCACTTGATAAGATTAATACAAGAACTGTCTCAATGACAGAAAGGGATGAAACCCTGAATCCAGAAAAGATGGCCCATGTTTGATTAGTAGCACTGGTATCGGGGGGCCAGGTAGATGATGGGAATAAGTAGCCAATGTTCTCTCATCCTGGAGGGACTGAGGGAGGATGTTTGGATCGCCACATTGTTAGTGCCTACCAGGTGGTAGGCCATCACTTGCCAAAGCAGGCTCACATATTTGTGCATCACCTGATAAAGGGTTGACGTGCAGTAGAATGCACCCTCTCACTGACTGGCAACTATTCAGGCAGCCTAAGGGGAAGGGTGAAGAGGGTCTCCATGGGATGAAGCAGACTGATCTGCTCCATACCACCTGACTCTCACCTCCAAGGTGAATGACTAAGCTGATTAAATTCTCCAGAAGGAGATGTACTGTAGGACTCTCATCTGATCTGAGAATGCATGTGGAGTATACCTAAGGAAGGAACAAATAAGCCGATGAGGAACAGGTGGGGGAGCAACTGGGTGAACCCTTATGGAGTGTGGTTTGAAAAAAGAACCAATACACAAGTCCAGGAGTGAAAAGGTATGCAGACATTGCAACACTAGTATTTCTACTTTTTCAACATCTGCAGGTCTCAGAAAATCCAAGTGATTCGTATTTATAGCTGGTTTGTCTGCAGAAATTGTCCAATATACCCTTCTGAAAGTCTTAAAAGAAACCCAAAGTATACATAATATATTAACTAATGCTGTTGTAGTCTTTGACAAAAGAGGCAGTATTTATCTTAAACAAGCTTTAAAACTTAATAAATTAATGGATTAACCTTAAGTAAAGAAAAACATGAAGTTGACAAATACAGCTTTCAAACAAATGAATATCATTGAATCCACACAAAATAAAACAAGCTTAACCATCATTAACAAAGTACCTCAAAACCCTAAGAAACTTATCAGGAGTGTTTAATTACAGTACCAAATTATGAAATATGTGTCTACAATAACAAAGTTATTAAGGTAACTAAATAAATATGCAGAATGGCTTGAGGCAGATTGAGAAAAATGCTGAATTACTACAAAATCAAAACAACAATTATATCCCAAATAAAAGCTATATATGTTGATACAGACAGGGAAATGTGTTTAGAACTGGATGCAAGTTTACACTGCCTGTGTGGCAAATTACCTTAAAGATATGATTAGAAATACAACCTACAACCTATACTAGGTCATTAAAAGACATTGGGAAGGATTAACAGACACAAAGCTTGGGCTACATTACAGGGGAATTGGATATTTCTGCATTTAGTTATTTGGAAATGAATTCAAGCAAAGCTCTGGATGTAATTCATGATGACCCAATATCCAAGCCATTTCTTAGAACTGACAAATGGACATGAAAGCAATGAAACTTACAGCTCCAGTGGGAATAACTGCTGATGGGAATTCACAGTTGGAGGCTTCAACTTTCATTTCTAGGCAGACTTCCTGCCTTTAAAATTTTGTCATATTATAGCCTTTAGGCATATTCAGTCACCAGTTAGTTTTATTTGGCTGTCTAATATTTCAAGCTTAGTTGCCATACCTTATAAGTATATATAAAAATGAGAAAAATAAAATAGCAAATTATATGTTCAGACATCAGTGGATCACAGTGTAAATAACTCAAGACAAGATAGAAGTCTGAAAACTGTACACATCTGTTTGAAAAGTACTTCATTTCAAAGCCACAAGTTGTACAAGAATTACAATTAAAAAAATGGTAGCAGACAAGACTGATGAAAGACAAAGAACTGAGCTCAAACTGTACTTCAAACCAACAAAATGAAAAATGTCAAGTTGTATAATAGTAAGAAAATCTGTAGCTTAACGTATAATACTTATGGATGGACAGTACATACTGATGGGCACCTGATTAGTTATTCCCAGAAGAGTGTATGTCAGAACACTGAAGTTAGTTCCTAAAACCATCTGAGTGTACTGGAAATGGATCTACTACAAGATGTTACACTGAAACTCCTCCAAGGGGTATTGCGCGAGTCAAACTTGAAAAACTCTCCTATCACAGCTGAGTCAAATAACTAAACTTTTTTTTTTTTGCAATATACTCTGCACCACCATGTGGGACTTTGCTTCCCCACTATCCAACACCTGGATATACTAATGTCATAGCTGCATCAGTGAAAAAAGAAAGCACCCAGTAAAGGTGGAGCACAAATACAGCTACACAGTGGAACTGTAATATAGGTAAAAATATGTAAAAAAACAACAAACAGTCCTGGATAGGGAGCATCTTCAGAACAAAACCAAGTATCCAAAAACACAGATGAGACTCGCCATAGCAGAAGTATAAAAATAAATCCTTTAATGACTGCAGTAAATAATAAGCGCTTTCACGTCCACATGATGCTTCTTCAGACTTTAATAACTACACTAAAGCACATCCATTTAATGACTGCAGTAAATAGTAAGCAGTAATAGAGGCAGTACTATTTAAATGGATGTGCTTTAGTGTATTTATTAAAGTCTGAAGAAGCGTCATGTGGATGTGAAAGCGCTTACTATTTACTGCAGTCATTAAAGGATTTATTTTTATACTTCTGCTGTGGCGAGTCTCATCTGTGTTTTAGGTAAAAATATACCAAGAGATGAAGCCTTAGTGAGTTTGGCTCATCTTGTGTTCCTGCAGGAAGTGTGCTTTGATTATTTGTACATTTCTAATGGAAAATAAAGAAATGGAAGAAAAAAATAGATCATCTCGATACATGTGTGTGCATCAAAAGAATTTTTCACAACTGTTTTCTGTATCACTCATACTGAAGTGAAAAATGTTTCTGTGAAGAAGCAACGGCTGGAGGTAAGTAAATGTGTTATGATCTGGTGTGTTCAAAAAACATCTTCCTTTACTCATTATTTGATTACTACATTTGATTACTACATCGTTTTTATTTGTCTTCCAATCCTTTTCATCATTTAGAGAGAGTCACCTTTGAATCAGAAATACTGACAATTCCTTCATTCGTCTAAGAAAAAAATTAAAATCTTAAAAGTAAAATAAAATAATTGACTGGAGTCAAGCAAGATTGAAATAAAGCACCAGATAAGTAAAAGAGTGTTTTTTTGTCCATTTAGAGGGCTTCAGAAGGAATATAACAGGACAATATCAACAATATATAGAGGAAATGCACTGATGACACAACATTAACACATAAATAACACAATTTCAACAAATTTATAAGTTTTGAAAAAATATAAAAATATAAAAACTGGAAACCAAGACATGGCAAAAGTATGGACACTTCAATATGAAAATCAAAATGACGGGTAAGCACTTTCACGCCACTAATACGGCGCTTCTTCACACTAAGAGTTAATAAACTATCATATATAAAAACAAACATCACATGTCTAAAACAGCCAATCAGAATGCATTGATGGACACAGCTTTCATAAAACTACCCCCATTCATAAAAACAATCACACATGAAAATGAACCGATTAATAAAAACAAGTCATACATCTAAAAATAAATGTATATTACTAAAATACATATATATTCATTTAAATAATTTCATAGACTTCAGTACAGGTTTAAAGGATATCTTCCCATTAAGTCCTGACCCCCTATAAGATTGAAATCTAATTATCCACGAAAGTTCTTGCTCCTCCATTTTATTAATAAAATCCCCTAAATATAAATAGATATTAAAACATTCGTGATATTAAAAAGGGCAGTCAATTTAGCCCAGTTGCATTGCATTTTCTTGAAAAACATGGGGGAGATTTTGGTGGATTGCAAGTAACTATTTTAGAATGTATTGAAGAGAGAAATTTTAGCATAATAGATGTTAAAAAAAAGTTAAGGGAAAAATCATCTACATTTATTTTAAAATATAATACTTTAAGTCCAGCAGGACTTAATCAAGTTTTTTTAAAAAATAC
This sequence comes from Protopterus annectens, assembly GCF_019279795.1. NCBI lineage: Eukaryota > Metazoa > Chordata > Ceratodontiformes > Protopteridae > Protopterus > Protopterus annectens. The sequence continues at coordinate 239,697,652 of NC_056743.1, forward strand.
TGCTTTAAATATTTTATAAATTAAGTAATTGAGGCTAATTGATTAATTGATGCTTGGTAAAAGTATTTAATGAAATGGTTTTGGAATAGGTTATACTCTGTTAAAGGCTTGTATAAGCCGAGGCGTTAGAGCAGTGATTTGAAGATTTCTGTTTTAATAAATGATGAAGATTTCCTGGTTGCTTCTTTTTCTTTTTGTGGTTTTATAATACGTTATTCTGCAACTATCGGTGGTATTGGGTTTTGTCCGGAATGGCCAGTGAATCTTTTTCATCTCTTCCACGATTACTGAGAGACTTGGGACTGGGTTCGTCTCAAACTTCATTAGACGGTTACCTACTTTCAATGGGCGAGAAGGGACATACAGTCTCGAAAAATTATGTACAACAAGAACATTCAAGTGTGAGTAATACAACCAATTTCTTTCAAAAATGGGAAGAAGGTTGGTTGATTTTAACCCATATGTGGCAGTAGGTGGAAGTATAAAGCTTTCTACAAATGTGGATGTACAAGAGTTGCTTGACAAAATGGAGAGACTGATTTTGAAAGAAACGTCTGTGTTTCTCAATATACAAAGTCTACAAAGATACTTGGAGTTAGATATAACTCCTAGAGGACTCTGTTCTATTAAAAACCCATCTTTGCCTTTTGGTTTAACGGTGGAAGAAGAAAAGCTATTCCACCAGTGTTGGACAGCTGCCACACATAAATGTAGCAAAGAATGGGTTAATATATTAGTAGAACGAGATCAGCTTAGAAGAACAAAAATCAAGGAAGAAACTAAAATAATATGTCAAGAAATATTAAAACAAACAAATATGACTGTATTTGAACAATTCTTGAAGAACACCAATGAAAAATTAATATATGAGAATGACATTATTAAAAGAAAAAAATAATAAATTAACATGAGATATGAGGGACTATGAGCACAATAATGCATTTGAGGTCATCAAGCACTTACATTCGCATCGACACATCAGGAAGACCAAGGAACGACAGAAAAGGGTAATTTTCGTCCCAATGGAGAATATGGAGCATTGTCGACGGAATATGAAAGTGAAGAGGAATATCCACGGTTACCGAAGCCAGAAAATGGAAAATACATGTATCAACAGTTCCATAATGAATCGAACGCCAAGGGTATAAGGAAGAGATCCTGGAATGAGCCAGAGCAACAAAGGGGGAATGGATATGAATATAGAAACAACAAACAAGGAAAATGGAACTGATAGTGAATGTTTTAGTGGGACTTTAAATTCAAATTATGTTGTGAATCTATCTAAAGTTACACTATCAGAAATGGACTTAAAAGTGTTAAATAAGGGGCTCAAGTTTGTTCCAACAGTTTTACCCAGATTATATGAAATGAAAGTTTAAATTTTCAGGTTTGTACATAAGTTATATTTGATTCATCAGTTTAAAAATGAAATGAATGAATGTGATTTTAAATGTTTTTAGTGACGACACTGATAACAGTAACAGTAGCTTTTTTCTTGTGACTCAGATATTACAAATGCATATTGCAAGTTGAATACTGAAATGATAGCACGTAAAAGCAACGATCTACCTCTGTTTAACAATTAAACTTTGCAACAGTATTTATCATTCATGAATTATACTACAGAGAAGGAATATAATAAATTTATAAAAAAGAAGAATATTAGGTATAATCTTACAAAGGAAGAATGGGAAAGCTTGAATAGTTTAAGTAAGAGAAGGGATATAGTAATTAAACCAGCGGACAAGGGGGGCAAGTTAGTGATGCAGCATTACATGCAATATCTAAAAATGTGCTATGTACATCTTAATAATAAGGATATTTATAAATCAATTAATATAGAAGAATATCATAAAGCAATTCAAATTATTAAGGAAGGGTGTTAGATTATATTACCTTTCTGATGATGGTATAAATTACAAATGTACAAGTAAAGGAAGTCAAATGGCTAAATTTTATTGTATGGCTAAAATTCACAAAAACATGGAAAACCCTCCAGGCAGACCAATAGTGTCTGCATGTGCATACTTTACACATAACATCTCTTGTTTATTACATCAGTGCTTCATGCCAAAAGCCATAACTTTGCCTTCATATATTAAAAATGCAATGGATTTCAAAGAAAAAATAGAATAAATTAGCTGGAATAAAAATAAATATTTTTAGTAATGGATGTAGTTAGCTTATATATAAGCATAAAACATCAGTATGGATTGGAAGCAGTTCTTCATTTTCTGGGTGATAGTCCTAGAACACAGTATATAATAGAATTAATCCATTTTTGTTTGGAGAACAATATTTTTGAATTCAATGGAGAGATATATAGACAGTTACTGGGGACGGCGATGGCGGGGCAGTTTTTGCCCTCATGTACGTGAACCTGTTTATGGGATTGTTTGAGAATTTCTATATTTATAACAGCACATTTTTTAATGTATATGTGGAGAGATACTACATATACATCGACAATTTAATATTTGTGTGTAAAGGGGGATCAAAATTTGTCCCGGAATTTATAAAGGATCTTCACAATAACAGATTTGGGATAAAATTTGATGGTATACAACTAGGATATAATGTGAATTATTTGGATTTAACTATAGAAGGTAGGGAGGATGGTAGTATTAGAACTAAAATAAATAGAAAATTTGAAGAAAGAGAGTATTTATTACATGGAGAGAGTTGCCATCCAGGACATATAATGGAGGCAATACCATTTGGAGAAATGGTAAGGATAAATAGAATGTGTAGTGATTCAAAAGATGTGGAAGAAGAAATGCAAAAAAAAAACAACGTTGAAATGTTTATAAATAGAGGATATCAAGCTGAAAAGATTCAACAAGCCATAAATAAAGTAAGTTTAAAAAGACATGGGCAAAAAGCAATTTGTAATAGAGAGAATGAGAGAGAAAATCAGAATAGTATGAATTTAAAGGAAAATTTATTTTTTCTGACAAAATATACTCTCTTTAGTAAAAAGTTTAAGAAAGGAAATAAATATGGATGGGATTTATTAAAAAAAGATAAGCGGTTAACACATTTATAATAAGAAAGTGATATTTTCATACACTGGAGGTAGGAATTTGAAGGATTTTCTAGTACATGGAAAGTTTCAACTACCAGAAAATATTAGATGTGGAGATATGGATTTACAAGGAACCTTTCCATGTGGAAAATGTAGTATTTGTGCTTTTGTTAAAAATACTTTCACGAGAGGGAATGGCATAAAATTTCAGGAAAGAGGTTTACATAGTTGTTAATAGTGAAGGAATAATTTATTGTCTGAGATGTCCATGCAACAAATATTACATTGGAGAAAGCAAAAGAAGTTTAGCAACTAGGGTAAAAGAGCACATTCGTGATATTAGAAAGGGCAGTCAATTTAGTCCAGTTGAATTGCATTTTCTTGAAAAACATGGGGGAGATTTTGGTGGATTACAAGTAACTATTTTAGAACGTATTGAAAGAAGAAATTTTAGCATAATAGATGTCAAAAAAAAGTTAAGGGAAAAAGAATCAACATTTATTTTAAAATATAATACTTTAAGTCCAGCAGGACTTAATCAAGAATGTAATTGGAGATGTTTTTTATGAATTTGTTTTAAAAATACTGCTTTAAATATTTTATAAATTAAGTAATTGAGGCTAATTGATTAATTGATGCTTGGTAAAAGTATTTAATGAAATGGTTTTGGAATAAGCTATACTCTGTTAAAGGCTTGTATAAGCCGAAGCGCTAGAGCAGTAATTTGAAGATTTCTGTTTTAATAAACGGTTAAGATTTCCTGGTCGCTTCTTCTTTTTGTGGCTTTATAAGTAGAATTGTAGTTCACAATTTAGTTATCCAAGTTTTCAAAACACTACTGATCAAAACGTGATCATTAATGTCAAGCAAAAAAAGTGTTATTTAAATGAAGTTGCCAAGCAAGCACTTTGTAATCCAATTGATTTCTCAATTGCCAACCTCACATCCCCTGGCTGATGCATTTTCCATGATGCAAAACAAAAATCTTTTAAATTGGGTGAAATGTTTAAAACGTTTCTACAGGACATTGGTCTCATCTACTTTCCTTACTGCATAAGCGTGTTGGTAATTTTTTTTCTTGCACATGCTTTTCTGTTTTACCTGTATGGAATGCATCACAAATTTGACAATTGGCAATACAAACTACACCAACAGTTGGTCAATCATAGTGACTCTGAACTTATGGTACTAGGGTTGGCAGCTTTAGTAATGTATGGGCCCTCATATATGCATCTACAATATTTAAATTGTCCACATTTTTTTCATTATATGTTACATACTATCAGCCCTTATTGGGGGGAGGTCATGGATACTTTCTATTTAAAAACATTATTTTTAAATTGTCCATCTCAGCTGCAAATTGCCTGGCAGATTATATCAGTATGGACAAATGCATCATATGTCCCTTCACTATATTTTTTTACCCTATCATAGTGAGAACTTTCAAAGTCAGTTAAGGAGTTAGAAAACATCTGTTTTCTGAAAATGCTCGTCTCAAACCATTGATTGACTCAGTCTTTTTAAATTAAAACATCTACATAATATGTGGATTTAATGGACCACTAATTAACAAATACAACAATTGTGCAGTGGTATTAATATTCTAAAAATTCCATAGGTTCAGCCTCAAAAACATTCCATAAAATAAATATATAGTCCAAAAATCACCAGTATTTAGCAATCATACCAGAGTAATGACTTTTTCACAAACTCTCATTTACACCAACGCATTACCAAATAAGCATATAAAATATGCCCTTTGGGTGTTGCACTTCAATCTAGTGGATTGTTTAGTTTTTATTTGACACAGAATATACTCCTGGTATGGCAGCATACCAGTTAATGCCAGCATATCAGTTTGGTAGAGGCATATAATTTCTTAACAAAAAATGTCTGTTCTCCCTCTCACCGAGTACAGTTTGTAGGCCTGACACAACCTTACAGATCCTATAGTTTTAAAATAAGATTTCCTACTAGGATCTTGCCAAATGCTTTTGCAGCACATGGGCATCATATCATTTGTCAATTTTCTTGCAATCCTAGGAAAATGAATATAGAATTTGAAAAGCACCATGAGGATACTGTTATCCCCTAGACTGCACTTGACAGAGATGAGGCATGATCACTGCAAGCAGGCACTCTGAAGGTACTTAAGCTGGAGCTGGCATGAGTAAGTCATCAAACCAGCAAAGCAGCTTTGGTACTTTACCCTTGTCTTCAAGTTCATGGGGCACTGGCCTGCTGTCCTGAATTTCAGTTTGCATATTCTTTAGTATACGCATGCTAGTGCAAAACAAGTTATTTTAGCAACCTTATAATCTATAGAGGAATTATTTAAGGGTTCCTTCTTTTTAATCTTTGTCTTTCCAGTATTTTTGGCCTTGTGCAGATTTCTTGCACTGAGTTTGACAGGGATGAAGATGTGTAAAATCAGGGGAAATGTTAATGAGGAAATGGGGTGCAAATGTCTATTCATGCTCAGTTCCCCTTGTTTGTGTAATTCACTTGGCAACTAGTAGTTAATTATTTATATGGCATTGTTTCCTGTTGCCTGAGGCATTAGACTGATCATCAGTCTGTTTATGGATGCAGTAGTCATTTCAAGTTACATGGCTGTACTTTCTCAGCATTCTTGCAACATCCTATCCTTAGCCTTCAACCTAGCATAATGAGGTCTTAAACTGGGATCATCAATCGTACTGTCATTTGGGTAAGCAGGGTGAAGATTATAGTCATGGGTAACACAGCTACCTACATTTTAGATCATATCTGGATACCAATAAGGAAAGGTTTTGGAGGAAGAATACATCAACACTTTCGATATGTCATTCTTAGGGTCTCAAACTGGGGTCACCAATGGTAACAGTATAAAAGAGATGATGCAACTATGGGGGTTCCATGTACTTTTGTAGAATGGTGTCACCAGGCAGGTCATTCACCAGATCATTAGCTAATTAGCTGGAAGCAGGATTCATCCAACATCACTGGTAAGAGTTTTAGTGAGTCAAGGCAGGCTTATATTTATTGCACATATATCTGGGATCATGCTGGGTTTTCTCCTGGATGCCCTTCTTTATTCGCAGATGCAACCTGGAGATTTGGAATGGGAGCATATTTTGAGTGTATATGGGTTTTTGCAAACTGGCTAACATCTTAGTCAGTTAGAGAAGGCAAAGCATCTCCCTTCTAGAACTTATGCCCATTTACGTGGCAACAATTTTTGGCAGAAGCAATTCCATCACAGAAGAGTTGTATTTCATGCCAAGAATTAGGCAGTGGTCAAGGGGTTAGTCAACAGACTTCAAGAGTTCGAGCAGTCCAGACTTGGAGATTAGTATGATGACACAGTCTGTAAACTAACTTAGCATTTAAGACCAAGTGTATTCCCAGTAGCTATAACCGACTAACTCTGAGAATCTTTAAGATTCGATGGTATAGGATCCCCCCCCCAGCAAAAGCATTATGCTTTGTTTGTTTTATGCCCTTTTGCTTTATATAACTACATCACGGTACAGTGATGTTTTTATGTTAGGTGATCATGGTATAGAGAGTAAGCCTTATTGTTGTGTTTCCCACTGTTCTATGATCTCCAAACTGATTTATTTTGAAGTACTTGTATGTCTCAGCTGTCGCTGACTCTCAGAGAAGTCCCTGATTTTGACTCAGATTTTAGCTCTGTCCCTGTTAATCCCTCTAAATCAGATTGCTTTTGAAAAGAGATGGTGAATTACACTTAATAATCACAATAATTAGAGTTATAGATTTTTTACTTCAGAAAATGCAGATTAATTCACAATCACTTAGTTTGTTAATGTCTCAGGTTAATAGTACCAGTTTTTAAATATGTCCCTGATTGCCCCTGATTAATTTTGGATTTGTCCCTGATTCTGTTGAGATTTGTCCATGATCGGTTAAGAGTTACAGACTGTATATATACATCTGTGTGTGGGTGGGGGGTGTAGGATGGGCATGGTGTCATATTCAATGTATTTGTAATTCAGTTCTCTGAGTTTTGATGCATTGAGTCCTAATTAAATGAGTAGGTGATGTCACACAATGTATTTATAAATAAAGATATAGGTAGATATGGACACATACATACTAATCAGCTTCATACCTATGTCCATGACTAATAAAAATAAGCAAAGTGTGTTAATTGTAATTATAAAGCCCTGCCTTATAAACATTACTATATGGTATCCTTGCACCGTGTCTGTGTTCTGATCTGCACCTTATTTTTAAATAAGAAAGCATTTCATCATCATCTTTCGGCTGTTCCCGTTAGGGGTCGCCACAGTGGATCACGTTTCCATTTCCTCCTGTCCTCTACATCTTGCTGTCACACCATCCAACATTTCATTACTATAAAAAGCAGAAACATAATATTTCTGTCATTCCTAAATTTACATGCAAGTCTACATTAAGTAAGGCAAATGTTTTGTGCATTATATGTGAAAAAGAGATAAGGCACCAGAATATGTGGAGCAAACTGAACCGCCATAATTTTTGCAAGTCTTTTTAAAAAGATAGCTAAACCTGCTGTTGAAAAATAATTAAACGCAAATTCAGAACATTAAGTAAAAATGAAAAAGAAGAAAAGAAAAATAATTTGAGAAGCAATAATAAAGTTAAAACAAAGAAAAGTTGATGCAAAGGATATTGTATTTCATTGTGTGATCCAAAATAGTTCTTTGGTTGTGTATACTTTAATTTTTCATGTTAATACCAGTAATTTTCCAGTTTATAACGGATATGAAAAATCATTTATAGAAAGAAAATACGGCAGATTTTCAAAACAAATCATTTACTACTACTTTCATATAAAACAAATACACACATGGAGCACTTGCAAAAGAAAATAAAGATGAACTAAATACAATTTACACAGCAAAAATGCCATAATGGGTGAAGCCAGAAGCACAAAACTAGCACTGTTCTTCCTTTTTAGTAGCCATAAGTACACCAAGAAAAGTGTCACTATTCACTGCAGTGGTTTTCTCAATTCCTTCTCTGCATAATAAATACTTCCATGATTTTTCCTGAAGGAGTTTCTCTCTAACTGCACAGAGTGGTCCAAAACTGACATTATTGGCGAGGACCAGACTAAGACTCGTTCTTCTTTGGTTTTCAGTCTGCACTTAAAATACAACATGCTGTACAACAATAACCTTTAACCCAAGCATCCTGAGTTGTCGCAAAAGATTTTGGTGACAAAGAAAAGGAAGACATGCATTTAGCATTCCAGAGGTGAATACTCACATTATTAACCATCTACAGTAACTGACATCAGTAAGGGAATCTTATTAAAAACAAACAAAAGAATTACTGTAACTTTATTTTTTTTCCACGAGTGTTGAGAGAAATGTTATGGTGCTTGTAAGACAGAAATCAGAATGGTACAATATAAGAGTTTATAGCTCTTTTGGAATAACCACAAAATAATATGAAAACAGTAGCATCAAACAGCAACACAAAATCATATGAATGTTTTAATTATGAAGTTAGACAGGAGTACAGAACAACAGGGAGGATAAAAACAGATACATCATCGAAGAACTGCATTCTTAAGTAATCAATCCCTGCCATATCTTGTTCTTTAAATAAGCATTTGAAGGAGTGGATGATAGTGGTAAATTTGAGACAGCTGAAAAATTCTTATATGACTGCAGTAGATCTAACACAATTGGTGACATATATCTATCTATTTACATATAGATGTATGCATGTGCTTTACTAAGAAGCAATTAATGTAATTTTATGACATAAATATATAAAATGAACCAGTTCCTATGAGAATTCCTGCAATAGCTCATCAGCACTTGTTTATTACTTTGATAATTTTGTATTTACCAGTGGCTGAAGTGTAGCTGGATTTTACTTGTAAGTCTGTATTGTGGCACCACAATACATGCCATTCAGTGACTCTTTTAATGGAAGTTCAAACTCTTTAGTCCACTGACATCATTCAAAACAGTGTTTAGGAAGGCCATGTGACTAATGTGTACTGATAAATTTTAGTTTTGTGGCGAACTTGATATGGCTTATCGTGGCAAGCTCAGCTTTAGTTATAGACACACACCAGTATGGTTGCTACCTTTTCAAATGGCCAAAGTGGGACATTTTCGGGACAAACATCAGATTTTACAGGCCGACACATTCCCACGGTCAGTACAAAGGATAGAACTAAACTTTTTTGCTAAAATAATAGTTTATTCTTGTAGCATTTTAGTTGCTTAATCTGTTTCTTATAACATTTAGGTATTTTAGATACAGAATAAATGTTTTATGCAACTATTACATAAAATATAGGACATAATTATGTCCTACAATCTCAGGACATTTGCCATTTTTAATATTTTTTGTCAGGACACAACTGCCCAAAGAGGGACTGTCCCTCGCAAAGTGGGACAGGTGGTAACCCTACACACCAGATGATACAATGCTGATCTTCATTCAGTAAAGCATGCAGTGAGAGCTCTGCTGTCTTACTCCCCTCAACAGCAACACCATATCCCCAGCAGTGTGTGTTTTGCAGTAACACAGCGAGAGCATTCTTTTGTAGCCTGGATGCTACTGTGATCCAAGGAATGACAGCTGGCAAATTTACATTCCTTTGATGCATGGTTACCAGGGAGTGGATTCACTGGAGCAACTTGTCGACTGCACAGCTAAAGAATTTTTGAAAGAAAATGCAGTGCTTAAGTGACTGCACTTGAAGGACCTCAACATGAAGCATCTTTGTTCATTCCGGTGTACTCATTCTATGTCTGATAAACTATAAAAACGACATCTGTTGTGCAGAGTGTAAGTAAAGGCATATTCCGTTGCATTTACATACATAATTTGGTTTAATCTCTTTGCGAAGAGGAATAAAGAGAACACATCTCTTTTTTTCAGGTTACAGAGTGCATTTCTGCATGGGATTTGCATGATGTATTCATATCAGAATAAAATCTGAGACTGTCATCATCAATTTATTAGTGTTCACCACTTCAGGCTATTTTAATATTACTCAAGAGACCAGACTTTGCCAACAGATGAGGACAATCTACCTCAATTTTTCTTCTCAAGTTCTAAAAATTGTCACACTACAAATTAGACTGCATAACATCTTGCAACTTAATATAAAATATACAGATTAATGGCAGTGGATGGTCTGAAAGTTAATAATCACTGGTACACACACACGTGCGTGCACACACACTTGAAAATTTTCCTGTACTTACATCATAATTTCTTAAATCATTGTCTGCATTTTATTTTCATCACTTTCACAAGGTGTGTGCATTTCCCAACCTTTCTTTAAAGGAGCTGGCTCCTTACTTCCCTCATTTCAGTTCCATTCCAGTTTCACTTAACAAATATCGTGCTCTGTCAGCCTTCTGCATCACATTTTTATTGAATTAAAGCATATTTCAAGTTTAATTCCCTACACTACACTTATTTCCCTTCAGTCTATTACACTGCAGTTTTTTTGGTTTGCTAGTAAATAACACTTCCTGTTCAAGTCCGTACTGTTTAACGTGTGCACCTCCTGCCTGAATACTACCTGTGCATTTACAGGCAAGTATGCCAGAAGTAGTTTTCTGGTTAGACAGGTGCAGACAACTCTCTCCATGACAGGCACCTACCTTTAGGCCCTTCAACATTTCTCTTGCCCTGATACTGGTATGCTGCAATTTTCTTCACCTTTATAGCCCCAAATATGACAGCATCTTAGACTTTTTTTCTTGCTTTGTGGCTACCTTTATGAATTCTTTATTTTGTATTTTAAAAGGGATTAGTAAATCTCTCAAGATTAATTTTTTATAAGTTCATTTGTGCAAACTGTTCACCTTCATCCTATCCAAATAGTAAATATAACAAGTACTGTCCCTACAGTACATTTCTGAATCATACAGTTTATATAAGCATTACAATCCCATCATTTATCATACTTAGTTTATCCCCTTCATCAGACACATACACTAACAGGCTAACAAACTACCCATGAAGCAACATCCCCTAAGTGAGTAGCTCACTAAATCTACACTCCCATATCAGCTTGAATTTTCTGGCCTCCATGTGTATGCAAGTGTGTGGCCACACAGACAGACATACACACAAACAAACAGTATATAAGATAATTGCCTCACTGTTTTTGGGAATGAACATAGGGCTGACTTCATACTTAAATTATGACCAGACAGACAGTTCCCTTCTTCCATAATGATCCTGCATCTATAGTGGTCTAGTGTCCAGTAAATGGATCAATACAGCTTTCTTCTCTATCGTCTGTCACATGTTGTAGAATCACATTCTGGCTTTCCTTTATTCCCAAATCGATAAACAAAGGTCATTATAATTTAGTGATTGTGCCCCTATATATGTATGGATCATGGTGTTTTGGTTTGCAGTTTCTGCAATATACCCTAATGAGAATCATACAAGTGTTTTCAGGAAGTTTAGTAGCCAGATAGTGCTTATAGCTTAAGCCAGTGGTCACCAAACAGTGGCCCAAGGGCCACTTGTAACCCTCCAGCCACCTTGATGCAGCCCATTCGCCTGTCTTATAATATATAATGTATAGATAAAGAGAGTCCCTATTATTTTAGCGAATGCTGTTTAATCGAACGTCATTATGCGAAATGGCAAAATACTGAAAGCACGGAACAGCGATTTTTTTCCCATGGAAAAAAATCACTGGGCCATTTTTGGGACTTTGCCATTTCCTCCACTGTGGTGCGATCTCGGAGTTGGTATATTTTAGTGGGGAGGGTGGACCCCCCCCCCAACACTTTATTTTGTGTTTTGATTTTTCAGCGATTTTTTTCCCTGGGAAAAAAAATCACTGATCCATGTGTTTGACATTTTGGGTTTTCGGGGATTGTGGGTCGATTACATAGCATTTTCAATTCAGTGAGTTTGCTTATATAATTTAGACCCGATAAAGAAGTGTTTAAATAATGAGCATGCCTGCCATGTAGTGATTTTTCCATACAGTAACAATACAAAACTCTTACTGATGAGGATTTGTGTAGCTTTCTGTAATAAGAATGTACAAGGGTCTATATCACATTGTCAAGGTTTTACAACTTCGAACGCTATATGGTTGAACTCATATTTTCGAAGGTGTAAAACTTTGAAAACTTAAAAAAAATGAAAATAAATAAATTACCTGGGGGTTATAAGAATGGGGCAAGCCCCCCTGCACCCCCCATAACCCCCCGCTCTTTAAATATACCAACTCCGAGACCACACTAGAAAGCAGTACAATGTGAAAAGGGAAGATTTGCCTTTACTACACTGTAGCGTGATCACAGAGCTGGTATATTTAAAGAGTGGGGGGTGTTGTGGGAATAGCCCCCCATGTGGGGGGTGCAGGGGGGTTGCCCCCTGCTTACAACTGTCAGGTACGTTTTTTATTTTTTTTAAGTTTTCGAAGTTTTACAACTTCAAACATATGGGTATGACCATATAGTGTTCAAATTTGTAAAACTTCGACAATGTGATGTAGACCCTTGTATATTCCTATTACAGAAAGCTATTCAAATCCTCATCAGTAAGAGTTTTGCATTGGTACTGTATGGAAGAATCACTACATGGCAGGCATGTGTAGTAAACCCATGAAGACTGATGATTTATAAACACTGTTATCCAGACCATGGTGCTCCTGTATACCATATAGCCAGGTTTGTGAAATGGTCTTTTAGCTCTGCATGCTCTCACCTTATAAATCTCTAACCTCATGTACTTGTCATATAAGCAGCACAGTTAAATCATCTTCCATCCATTACTAGTATAAGTTTACTCTTCTGACTTCTTGTGACACACAAATGAAAACAGCTCTGAATGATTTTCAATAGATAGATTTCCTCTTCATGCTGTGAATTCCAGCCTCAGCCATTTGGCAAATCCAGATGTTGCTAGAGATATCAAATTATCCCTTACCAGTGTTCCCTAATAAAAATTCTACCTGTCTAGTTCTTACAAAGTCACATTAAGTTGAGTTAAAATTATTTCATTTCTTGTGGAACACTTTTTCTAAAAGCTATCTCTATATGATTTGTAATTCTCATGTCAATTTGTGGAGCAGGGGTGAGGCAGGGGTGAGCTTGGAGAAAGCTAAAGTGTTTATCATAGTTTGTGGCCCGCAAGGATGTACGAGTGGGTCCATGTGATCCACTGAAACACACAAGCGGACCATCACTTGAAGAACATTGTAAACATTATCAATAATCCCGGAAATGGATTCCAAGTTTATGGATCTTGGAACAGAAAAGAATGTTCATTAGACAAATCAGGACAGACAGACCTTGTGGACTTCTATCAAATTGAAGGTAGCAAAGTGTCAGGCATGAGAGGGCTGACACTAGTCAGAAACGACTTAAAATAAGGGAAACTTACATCAAAGGGAAGGATAAACCAGAATTTCATAAATGATAGATGACTATATTAGCAACCAGTGCAGATTCTGCAGAACTGGAATAACATGATGGTATCCATATATCCTATCAGCAGCTGAGCTACAGAGTTTGGCACCTTTTGCAAAAGGACAAATTCCGAGTCTGGAAGCCTCGAGGAGTCCAATCTAGAAGAAAGCTAATCATGCACCACTACCAGATGATCTGCAGGTACAACTAAGGTGCTTGATATGGGTCATATTCCTTTAATGGAAACAAGAGGATTTGATATCAGTGGACAGCTGAACCTTTAGGTTTAGATGGTCATCAAAAACCTCCTCTACATTCTTCACCCCTGACATGAACTACAGTGTTTGTCACCACTAAGTAATCTCAGAGACAACACTGGCAAAGATGGATAGTATATAGTGGCATAAGCAGCCAAGCAACCATCTTGAAGGGTTCAGAGTACACATATCTGTCCTCACTATCCAATTATGGATGCATTCCATATCAGCAAGTAACTTCTTTAAGGCTGACCCATTTTCAAGAGAAGAGGAGTATTTCCACGTCATGACAACTATGATATTAGAGGCCTCTCCCAAACAACTTCTCCTGCTGGAAGCACATACATGTGAACAACAACTGGCCTAAACTGAACCCTGCAGCATACTACAGGTCAAAGAGTAGGAAGCGGGAGTATTACCAACAAACACAGTGCTCTGTGTACTTCTGGAAAGAAGGCATACAATTCCAGGACAATGCCTGTGATGCCATGGTACAGTCTCAAACAGTCTCACTGTCAAACCATGTCAGATGTCATGGCAAGATGTAAAAGGACCAAGATCAAATTGCACTGATCTCTCATTGGAAAAAAATATTAAAAACCTTATGGAGTGCCATCTGTATACTGTCCCTGAACCAAAAACAGACAGGAAATAATTATAGTTGTAACTGTCAGTTAAAAGCAAATCTTAAGATCTTTGCAAATTAATGACAGATTTGAGGTTACCCACATATACACAACCTTCTCAAGATTAATGGCAGATTTGAAACTCTAATTATTCAGATTGTCAATGAAAAGCAGTCAACTTTTTTTTTTTTTTTTTTTTTTAAATACACACTACTCTTAGATCATGAAGATATTCCCTTGGAAATTAACTGGACCAGATAGGATATCCAGACTATGCTGGAAATGTAATGATTGAATGAGAGAGACAGAGTTGCCCACAGAAGTAGCTAAGTCTCTTATGACTGTATCTGACTGAGGAGTACACCACATTTAACATATGAGGGGGGGGGGGGAAACAGCTTTTGTTTTTTTGCTGAATGCTACTATGTTGCACTTTGTTGTATTTAGCCAGAGACCATCTTCAGTGCACTTAGTATGTGTATATTGTAGCCCTTGCTGGAGCAGTTTAGTACCAATGGATAAGCAGATGGCATTAACCAGCTTGCAGTCATCAGCAAACTTGGTCAAACACAATTCAGGAATATTGGCTTGGATGTCTGAAAAATAAATGCCAAACAGGAGAGAGGCCATCACTAATCCATGAGATACCCCACTAGTTATAATTTTACATCCAGGAAGAGTACCAGTCACCTTCGCTACATGGAATCTATTAGACAGCTACTTTGCAACTCAGTGGACAATGAAGGAGTGAACATTAAGGTTGCCTAACTTATCGATAATACCACCATGGGAAATAGTGCCAAAAACATTGGCCAGGTCAAGATAAGCACCATGCACAGGCAGAGTGCTCTTTACTGTCTCTGTAAACTTTCCAGTGAAGGCAACCTTTTCAATGAAGTTCAACAAGTTTAGAAAACATGAACTGCCATTCAAAAAAAAAAACAAAGTGGGGTCTACATCAGTGAATTTGCATAGGTTTACATAAATGATTTCTGCTATGATACATTCAGTGAATTTGCATATAAGGTGGATGAGGTTGACTGACCTATAATTACCTGGATCTGTAAAGTGGCCAATCTTTTCTAGAAGAGTCACAGTGGATGTTCTCTAGGCATCAGGCACAAACCCCATGGACAGGCTGAGGTTGAAAACAATAACATTGATTTAACTGAAGAATGTTCTTTGGTAAACTGGAGCAATACTGATTGAAATTGATTTTCGATAGGGATGAAGGGCTGCTAAGGGAAAATCGAGGAAGGAGACAAAAGATAAAAGCCATTAAGAGACTTAGTGCTTTGGAAAAAGAAAAATTGTTATTCCACTACAAATCAATAATTTCTCTCGTTGAATAATGTACTGATCGGTGAAGATAGAGAATCTATCAGACTAGACAGGAAGAATGTAAAATAAGAAAGGCTGTTCAACCAAGAAATGGATAGATTGTATGAGGCAATACCTGTGGCAGTCTGGCATGTCTCTCAATGAAGTTAGTACAAGACTTTCTGAAGCAAGAGAGGTGAAGATAGTGAGACAATGCCGTGACCCGATGTAGGAATGAGGAAAAGGTGGTTGACGATAATGTTGATGTAGATGATTGTTCATGACACTTTTTAATTTATGCTGGTTTTTCCCTCTGACATTTACTTTGTGTTTTTAATAGACAGATAACCATTAACTGCTGCATAAAGAAACTCATTGAAATGTAATAAAGCCAATAACAATGATTAGTGAGTAGCTTTTTCCATTTATTTTTTTTCATATTTTTATGTAATTTAAAATGCATCCTAAAATGTGAATTTTAAGTAAATTTAAAATCCAAACACAAGACAGCCTGTTTTATTTAAAAAAATCAAGCACTTTTTGCAGTCAGAATTTTTAGATTTCCACACCATCTTCAAACAACAGATAAAATGTTTGTAAAATGACTTTTTAGTTAGGGCATTTGAATCCACTTTAATTACACAGTGTAGTGGTTATACGTTGATTTTTCATGACTAACAAAAGAGGTGCTAGTTGATGCATTATGTGTTGATAGGGGAAATGGGTTGCAGCAATTCTCAGCCAATCAGAATACAAAAATACATTGACCCTTTTTATTCAGATCACTGCTACATTTCTATGGCACAATTACTATTCATTCAATTTTCTAACCCTTAATCCTGGTGAGGGTTACAATGGTAGCAAGCTGAGTGGGTAGGACAGACTTCATTAACAATCTCCAAAGCATTCCACAGAATGTTTAGGCGTCTATACCTTGTGGATCTACTCTATAATCTTCTCCTAGTGGACCAAGCCTGGTACACCTCCTGTAGGAGCCTTCTGTGGGGATGTTCTCACAAGATTCCCAATGCACCTCAGCTAAGTCTTCTCAATGAACAGAAGAGCTGTGGCTGCTTTTTGAGATCTTCTGAGATTACTCAGTTCCTCATCCTGTCACAATATACACAGCAATCTGATGAAAAATAAGCCTCATTTCTCCTTCTCAAAACCATTATATCCTTTCAGTCTCAGCCAGAGGTCATGACCATAGGTGAGTATAGAAATATAGACTGACCAGTACACTGAAAGTTCTATCCTAGGACTCGGTTCTCACTATACCATCACACCATCACAGTCCATGACAACGCTTGTAGTACTACTGCCACTGGACCTATCCAATGGTTACCTTCCCAGTCCCTCCTACCTTCGCTCATGAGCAAGACCACAATATAAGCTCCTCCACCTGAGGTATATGTTCCCACTTCACTTGCCGAAAACAATACACACTTTTCCGGAGCAGAACCTTGGCCTCTGATTTGGAAGTGTTGATGTCATCCCAGAAACTTTCACACCCAACAGTGAATTGTTTTAGCACATGCTGAAGATAAGTCATTTGAGGACAGCATGAAAAGTACCAGCTATATTTAGTTGGTCTTACCCCCTAAAAATAGCCGTGGTTTTGAAATGGTCTTTTTGGGTGAGGGTGGACTGCCCTTCCCTGCTCTGGAGATGACGTATCCCTAGCCAGGTGCACGGGAAACAAGTCTTAAGCTGGGTCCTGCACAGGTAGAGTTTGTACCAGCAAATGAAAGTGTCATCTCAATACATATGGGAGTTGTAGAAAGGAGAACTCTGTCTTTGTCTATCGATGTGCACCTAACAGCTATTTAAAATATTAGGTCTTCTTTAACACCATTAGAGACATTTTGTAGTTCTACTGGGAGATTTTAATAATTATGTAGAATGATGGAGAAAGAAAGAAGGGAATGATTGGTAGAAAAGGCCTTTTCTGAATGTAAGTAGCAAACTGATTTTGGAAATATGCATAGTCATGTATTACCCATAACAAATACAGTGTATGAACACATGTATACTCAAGTGTCAATGATAAAATATCTTGGGTGAAAGATTAATAACTGACTTTTTAGTCATGCCATCAGACTTAAGGACATGTTCTGGACACTTGGGTCAGGTGGGATGCAAAGCTGACAAGTGATCCCAATGTGGTTTTTAATCAGACGCTGGGCAGGTGGCTGGACAAATGATGCACAAAAACCTGCAGTAAAGATGTTCTGGCAATGCCTATCAGATTATTCTGTGGTTTTGTATTTAATTACCACCTCTAAAACAACTTCTGCCATGTACCTGATGAGGTCAGAGATGTGTACTCTGAATGAACCCTGTACAAGGCATCAATTATCAAGGTGCCAGCAGGGGAACTTGTTAAGAGGTTATCAGTACTTCTGATGTCAGTAAACCTAGGAAGCTAGCAGCAGAGCTAGGGAACTCTGCCATGTTAAAGAAAGTGCCCTTCCTTGCAGTATTACCAGTGGTTCTCTGGATTTGGTTGAATGGTGCCAGGGAAAGCATTAGCTGCAGCAATTGCCAAAATGGAGGCCTGAGTATGGGAAGAGTTTAATATAGCTAAGGGGAATGACTTTCTGACTGCCTCAAAGAGGTATTGGTAAATTATTTGATGACAAAGAAAGAGAAGCAGGATACTGCTGAAGTTACTCTCAGTATGGGTGAAAAAATGACAACCTCAACTCTGGATATTGTAGAGCAGTGAAATGAGGAACTGGGTGGCCTAATGGTTAAGGTGTTTGCCTTACAAACACAAGGTACAGGGTTTGAGTCTCACAAGGGATAATTAGCTAGGCTTAAAAATGTCTCACAAGTGCAGTTAACCTAGTACTAATCTATAAACCTAATCTATGAACTACAGAATCCAGTAGCCAATCCTTCATCTGAGTTGGCTGCAGGAAAAGCAGATGGTAAAACTGGATATATATCAGTATAAACCACTGACAAGTCCTTGAGACTGGATGAGATCTAGCTGGAAATGCTAATGATGCTAGCTATGGTTGGACTGTCATGATTAAGGTGCCTTTTTAATGTTGAATGGAATGCTTGGCAGTATCTCTGGACTGAAATTAGGATAGTGATCCCCATTTTCAAAAAGATGTGCATAAGGGTGTTGCCATTAATGAAATATCACACCTCTCAGTCTCCCTAGGAAAGCATATGCTAGGTATCAGTAAAGATGACTGTGTAAACATAAAACCTTTAATTCAGGAAGAGCAGTGCAGACTCAATTTTGAGTATGGAACAGTGGTTTATTTCTTTGTCCTTGAAGGCATGTTGGAGTGGCCATAGTTGTTAGTATGTTCTACATGGGTTTTATGGATTAGAGTTTAGGGGGTGTGAGATAAGCAAGCTACTGCTCTGGATGCACCTAGGACCAGGACAAAGTAGTTCAGCAATAAGTTAATTTAATAGCAATGAATACAGGATAAAAACAGCAGAAGTAAGCAATGAGATTCATTGTTCTCAAACAGTCAACACAATTGGCCACCCATGAAAGATGCAACAAAGGTGCCTTTAACACAAAGCAAAAAAAACTGAAATGGCTGACAACTCCTAACTCTGTGCAGGAAGCCTCAAGCAGCTACATCAATTACTGAAAAAAAATACATAAAAATGTATTTAAGTTTTTTTTGGTATTAACATTGATCTGATGTCGTCTGCAAATCTTGAAAATCATTTAATAGATGAGAGTTCTTATTTTTCCCTTTAGGGGCTCAATAAAGTTTTCTTTTAGTTTATCCAGACAGAGTTTTCTTTATATTTTTTGTTCCTCTGATAGAGAGAGACCATGCAGCATCAGCAGTACTGTGCAGTGTTGTGCAGCCAAAGACAACAAAACACCAGTTATGCTTTCACACAGCTCCTCACAGGTTTTAACACAGCTCCTCAGAGGTAGGCGACCAGCCAGAAATCTGATGCCTGCATCTGAGCCATCCTTGGCTTACTACAACAGATAAAGTTAATTTTGTTTGATTTATTGCACTTGCTATTTCCTGCTGATTTACTGTTTACTTTGGTATTTTGAACTCCTTTTACTGTATTTTATCCTGAACTTTCTTTGCCTACTCTGAACAGTTTGCTTCTAGCTTTGTAATCTGGGCACTTCATTACTGTGTTAGCATAGACTAGATTCAGATTTCTGTTGTATCTAGTGCTGTTGTATTTTAAATTTGAGCACTAATTACCAGCTAACTTTATCTGGAGAGGGCCCTCTGCATCCTTGTGGCAAGAGTGTGTGGTTAAGGACCAATTGTTTGATTAGTCTAGGGCTCACAGTTGTGAACGTTTTTATTTGCCCACTAGTAAGGTTTTTTCATTTAAAAGGCCCACATTTGCGTGGGTTTGTGCAAGACCACCGTCACACACTATCGCGCAATCATTGTTACTGATGGCAGTGGAAGCAAAGCTTCTGCTCTTTACATTTCCCCTTAGCTTTTTGCGGTTGTGCTTCTTTCCTCAGTATACTAACCAGCACAGCCTCCAATCCACATTGGTTCTTCTCACCAGCACTAGTAGTTTACTCTCTCACATCCCCAACTGGTCATTTCTGGTCAATCCCCGTTACCGACGCTACCTTTTATGTAGCACTACAGAAGGACAATTTCCCACCATTTCTCCTGCCAACCTGGTCAAACCAGGCATCCTGAGGAAATGTAGCAATTGCCTTATGTACACTGACAACCCACTTCTTTTAAGACACTCTACTTCAACATGCAAGAGGTGCAGCTATATAAAAAAGTTAGAATCCAAGCTCTCTTGCTCACCAGTCAGTATATCTGACACTAAAGCAAGTTGTCAGCACTCACATCTCACCACCTCCTCCAACCACATAACCCTACATATGCAGAGGTCCTCTCTAAAAAAGAGGCCTTCTAAACCCAAGTACACCACACATAGTACACTTGCAGATAAGCACAGTACACATAAAAGCACACACACCAGTGTCTCACCATATAAGCCATTAAGGCATAACACAAAACCAAATGTCCTAGCTATAGGTGACCCGATTGTGAGGGACACAGATGTGCCACTCACTAAGCTGGATAAGAAGGTAGTCACGGTTAGCTGTCTGTCTGGTGCCAGGATCCAAAGCATCACACATGCACTCAAGTCTCTCAGCAACAAGTACTGTTATGACTCTGTCATAGTCCATGTTGGTGTGAACGACTTGAGACATATCTCTTTGGATTATATGGAGAAAGACATGGCTGAGCACTCTGAATGTGTGTCCCTGGTAGGTATTTCCTTAGCCTTAAGCAGCACACTACCCTCACCTAGGGTGATGTCATAATACAAGCAAAAGATGATTGACTTCAACAACTGGCTTGGCTTTTGGTGTCACTCCAAGGGGTCCATTTCCTGTCAGCCTGGGATGATATGATTGCTAGACCTTGATGCTTTGCCAGTGACTGTCTTTACCCATCACCCCTGGGATTTTGGTGACTGGCAAAGTTTCTTGCCTCTCCCTAATGCCCTTTTTAGGCAGCATCACAAGTACAAAATTTACAACCTAAACTGCTCCTCAAAATCAAGGTCGTACTGCTAAATGCTAGGAGTCTAAACTTAAAATTGCACCCACTGGAAGCTGCCCTCACTTTGAAGGATGCTGATATCTGTGTGGTCACAGAGACTTGATTCAAGGATGTGGAAAACACTCCAGCCACACCAGGTTACACCACCTTCCACTCCTTCAGACCATCAAGTGAGAGCAGGAAATGTAAAGGAGGAGAAGTATCACTATTTATCGAAGACAAAAAAGGAGAAGTATCACTATTTATCGAAGACATAATAGGAGGAGAAGTATAACTATTTATCGAAGACATAATAGGAGGAGAAGTATCACTATTTATCGAAGACAAAAAAGGAGAAGTATCACTATTTATCGAAGACAAAAAAGGAGAAGAAGTATCACTATTTATCGAAGACAAAAAAGGAGAAGTATCACTATTTATCAAAGACATAATAGGAGGAGAAGTATAACTATTTATCGAAGACATAATAAGAGGAGAAGTATCACTATTTATCGAAGAAAAAAAAGGAGAAGTATCACTATTTATTGAAGACAAAAAAGGAGGAGAAGTATCACTATTTATCGAAGACAAAAAAGGAGAAGTATCACTATTTATCGAAGACATAATAGGAGGAGAAGTATCACTATTTATCGAAGACATAATAGGAGGAGAAGTATCACTATTTATCGAAGACAAAAAAGGAGAAGTATCACTATTTATCGAAGACATAAAAGGAGGAGAAGTATCACTATTTATCGAAGACAAAAAAGGAGAAGTATCACTATTTATCGAAGACAAAAAAGGAGAAGTATCACTATTTATTGAAGACATAATAGGAGGAGAAGTATAACTATTTATCGAAGACATAATAGGAGGAGAAGTATCACTATTTATCGAAGACAAAAAAGGAGGAGAAGTATCACTATTTATCGAAGACAAAAAAGGAGGAGAAGTATCACTATTTATCGAAGACAAAAAAGGAGAAGTATCACTATTTATCGAAGACATAATAGGAGGAGAAGTATAACTATTTATCGAAGACATAATAGGAGGAGAAGTATCACTATTTATCGAAGACAAAAAAGGAGAAGTATCACTATTTATCGAAGACAAAAAAGGAGAAGTATCACTATTTATCGAAGACATAAAAGGAGGAGAAGTATCACTATTTATCGAAGACAAAAAAGGAGGAGAAGTATCACTATTTATCGAAGACAAAAAAGGAGAAGTATCACTATTTATCGAAGACATAATAGGAGAAGTATCACTATTTATCGAAGACAAAAAAGGAGGAGAAGTATCACTATTTATCGAAGACAAAAAAGGAGAAGTATCACTATTTATCGAAGACAAAAAAGAAGTATCACTATTTATCGAAGACATAATAGGAGGAGAAGTATCACTATTTATCGAAGACAAAAAAGGAGAAGTATCACTATTTATCAAAGAAATAAAAGGAGAAGTATCACTATTTATCAAAGAAATAAAAGGAGGAGAAGTATCACTATTTATTGAAGACATAAAAGGAGGAGAAGTATCACTATTTATCGAAGACATAAAAGGAGGAGAAGTATCACTATTTATCGAAGACAAATGCGCCTCCAGGCTGGTAAGCCTGAACAAGTCCCTTGAACTACTCCAAGTACAACTTGCCATAGGCAAAACCACTCTGCAAGTTATTTCCAGTTATAGGACTCCCTCTATGAACCAGGACACTCCCAGTGCCTATCTGGACCTACTGGAGTCTCTCAATACACCACCAAATACCCTGGTTTTGGGAGACTTCAACCACCCATCAATAATTCGGTCTAACTACACCTGTACCAACACACTCGCCCACAGATTTTTGAACTTTGTAAACTTAAACACCCTAGACCAGTTAGTTGACACCCTCACAAGGGGTTTCAAACATTCTGGATCTAGCGCTTACAAACTTGGGTGATCATTGCATCAGCCCAAGTGTACAGACATCCCTGGTGAGATTTGATCACAGGTCAATCACACTAGAAGTAACAATCACATTTGACCCAACTCCAACTGTAACAAAGCTAAACTACAACCTTTTACAAGGCAACATTAGTAGTTTTATAGCCCCTGCCCCTATTGATGGCAAGGAAACCTGTGCTGGGATTTCCACCAAAGCCTTGTATAAACATCTATGCAGTTCCATCATCTCAGCTTAACCCAACAGGATCAAAGTAAGTTCCTCCAGAAAGAATAAACCTGCTTGGTGGACATCCAGCATAAGGCTGTATAACAGGAGAAAGAAACTGCTGTCTAAAAGCAGTAAGGCATGGCCCTCTAACTCAAAGGACTCCCTCCTTGGCTTAAACAAACAAATAAGACATCTAGTAAAGAAATTTAAAGCTGACTATGAATCTACATTGGCCAGCCTAGCTAAAGGTAACCACAAGGCATTCTTCGGCTATCTCTCCAACCTCAAAGGAAAATCCCAGATTTATGCAGAACTTGTTGTAAATGGCACAACATATACTGAATCTGTGGATATTACTAACCTGCTGGTGGATAGGTTCACGGAGAACTTCTCTCCCTTGTCTCCACCCCACATACCACAAGATATCCTTTCTACATGTCCTCCCCGTTATCACCAAGGAAAAGGTCCTTAATGCCCTTTCCAAAGGTAAAAACATGGTCTTTATGGAACCGTTCAACATCCCTGGCTGCATTCTTAACTGCTTAAAGTATAAGTTAGCTGAACCTCTGGGTACCCTTTTTAACTATAGTCTAAGTACTGGGTATGTCCCTACAGACTGAAAACTTTCTACTGTTATCCCGCTAACACAAGGGGGGGGTTCCTCCACTGACCCTGGAAACTATAGGCCTGGCCAGCCTCATGTGGAAGACCATAGAGAGAATAGTCACAGACATTAACAAAGATATAGGTGACCTCCAAACACTAGACCCATCCCAGTTTGGCTTCATCAAAGGGAGGTCACGTCTATTGAACTTGGTGGGCTTTTTTGAGACAATCACCAAAGCCTTGGATGAAGGCAAAACCATGCATACAGTCTAGTTGGGCTTAGCAAAGGCCTTCAATGCTATTATATACTCTGGTATTATTGATAAAATTGCCCATCTGAATGTAAACCAGTAAGTATATCATCAAGTGGTTTGCAAACTGGCTCACCGATTGAAGACACACATTTTAGAATAGGGGACTCTTCATCAACCAACAGACCGGTAACCAGAGGAGGCCCAAACAGCTCAGTGCTGGGGCCTCTTGTTTGGAGCATACTTTTCAGAAGTACATCCCAAAACAAAGGGCATGTGGCTGAGAAAGTTTGCAGATGACTATAAGTTGGGTGCAGTCATAGAATCCCCAAATGACATTTACACCCTTCAGGAGGGTCTTACTCAAACCAACGACTGGTGCCAAAGTCATGGACTCAAGTTAAATGCAAAAAAAGTGTATCATCATCCCTTTTGGCAAGGGAGACTTCCTGTGAAGTACTACATTAACACCACCACCTTAAATACCAAATCTGTGGTGAGGGATCTGGGTACACAGGTTGAAAGCAACCTCACCTTTGACCACTATGTTTCTTCAGTGGTAAGGATAGCCTTCTATGTTGCCTACCTTATTAGTAAGGGCGCTGCCTCGAGGAAAAAAAGAGGTTATAACCCCTCTTTGCTCTTCCCTTATCAGACCAATAATAGAGTATAATGCCCCTTTGCTATGTACCTCGCCAGGCACCTTAAGCAATTGGAGAGACCTCAGAGGTACCTTACAAAGATAATTCAAGGCATGCAACACTTGCCTTAAGTTGACAGACTAAAATCCCTGTCCCTGTACTCTGTGTCATACAGATGACTCAGGGGAGATCTCTGCCTTACTTAAAGGGCAACCTCAGATTCAGCCCTGATGGAAATGCTGCACATTATTAAGTCAAATGGTACTTGTTGGACTCACTCTAGTGACCTCAGCATGAGATGCAACATCAACAGGACTTGCCGCAGAGTCAGGTTCATCTCCCAAAGGCTTCCCCTACTTTGGAATAAGCTGCCAATCCAAGTGAAACAGAGCCCATCATTCACTCTTTTTAAGTGTAATCTAGATGATTGGTCGGGAAACAGCAAATTCACCGCTGGGGTCTCACCTGCATCCCTTCTGGACAGTGGCAGCAGATGCTGAGTTCTTGGCTAGACTTTTAAGGGCATTAGGGTTATTAGCCTAGTAACCTCTTAGGATCCTATGTAACTACTTTCCCCAACAGTGGTACACAACATGAATAGATAGATAGCTTTTTGTGAACTCACTCAAGCCTGTGGTACTTTTTGGATACTTCCAGTTCACACTCGCACCTCATTATGCCATCCAGAACTTTTTTAGGTCTTGCTTCTTTAATTAAGTGACTTACCAGCTAATAATAGGCACTGTTTAGAAAGGCCAACGCATTATTAACAAAACAGTACTAAGACTGTTAGTCTAGGATGTCCAGCAATGGAGAAATTAGTCATCTGCCAATTATTCATATTTTGACATTTATGTTCATATTTTCATAACTGAAAGACCTACATGTTATTGAAGTGCATGGTGTGAAACAATGTGGGAGAAAGGACAGTTTACCGTCAGTGCTGCTTTATATCACACTGTACTCAAAATATTGCTAGATGTTTGCTAGTAACTGAAAATAAGTAGTAATTCCATACGTACTTAACACATTGAAAAAACAAGCGACTTACAAACCGCTGCATGACATTAAGTCACACCCTAGATGATGTTGAAGAAAACTGTACTTAACACGGCCAAAAGACAAGTGACTTACAAACTGCTGCATGGCATTAAGTCACACCCTAGATGATGTAGAAGAAAACTGTACTTAACACATCGAAAAAACAAGTGACTTACAAACGGCTGCATGACATTAAGTGACACCCTAGATGATGTTGAAGAAAACTGTACTTAACACATCCAAAAAACAAGTGACTTACAAACTGCTGCATGACATTAAGTCACACCCTAGATGATGTTGAAGAAAACTGTACTTAACACGTCCAAAAAACAAGCGACTTACAAACCGCTGCATGACATTAAGTCACACCCTAGATGATGTTGAAGAAAACTGTACTTAACACATCGAAAAAACAAGCGACTTACAAACGGCTGCATGACATTAAGTGACACCCTAGATGATGTTGAAGAAAACTGTACCTAACACATCGAAAAAACAAGCGACTTACAAACAGCTGCATGACATTAAGTGACATCCTAGATGATATTGAAGAAAACTGTACTTAACACATCCAAAAAACAAGTGACTTACAAACCACTGCATGACATTAAGTGACACCTTAGATGATGTTGAAGAAAACTGTCTGATATTTGCACTAGAAGTTGCACATATTGAGAGATAACCAGTATTATATGTTTTGCTGATTTACACAATGAAGCATATGTTTTAATATTTATGGAAATATTTCAATAAACATGCACACACAGAGGAATTTATTTTTGTTGAGAAAATGTATGTCTGGTTAAAAGGTTCTAACAATACATGTCTAGGCTGTACAGTTTTCAAGATATAACAATTTGTGAAATTTTACAAAAAATATAATTTGGGGTTTGTGTGAATTATAATGTATTCTATTATTTACTGAAAACACTATTGATGCACCAACTATTATCACTGTAAAGAACACTTCTTACTGATAACATTGTTATTTGTACAGTTTTAATAGATTGTATTGTTCACAAGACATTTATATCTGTTCATCTTGATGCTTTTTAAGTTTATTGTTAAGGAAATGCTCTGGAATACAAGATGTGTGTAGATGCTAAAAGTGTAGCATTCCATGCCACATAGGTGTGCCTATCATTGGCAAATCAGTAATTAATTTTATAAAATAAGGTAGGAATTTGACTAAGGGAATCACACACAGTCAAGCGCTGCTATGCTGGACTAATAATCAATAGGAAAAGAGAGAGAAAAATATTCACACCTGGTATTTGTTTTAGGCAAGTAAAAAATACGTGGCTAATCCTTCAAGGAATAAATCAGATATTTAGAGGTAAAAAGTGAACTAATTCTGGTAGATGGAAGACCTGACAGTCTTTCTCCTTGCCCCTGCATCATTTAATGGCTTCAAGCTCATTTTAGTGTTGCCCTCCAATAAATTGTTTAGCACCAAATTTTTTCCATAGTTATATTGCTTATTTGATCAACCAAATTGAGCTGTGGTAGCTTTTCAGCTGATACATATGCATCACTGCTCACTCCAGTTTACCATTAGTTGACCGAGTATTGGTTCTCGGCCTAACAAACACATTGTCATCAGTGAAATCTTTCCTGTCTCTTTCCAGTTTTCTGTATTTGGATTGTAGCAGTTTTTCTTCAAAGAGAATTGCTGACTGAAGTAAAGCGTTCAGTTTTTCATCCAGTATATCATGTGGAAAGGTCTCACACAAGTGCTTCTGTTCATGTAAAGCGTTCAGTTTTTCATCCAGTATATCATGTGGAAAGGTCTCACACAAGTGCTTCTGTTCATCTATTATCCTTTACACTAACAAGTCTTCTTCCACCTTAAAAAAGTCAATTAATAGATGCATATAATTAAAGCTCAAATCTAGATTTAGTTTTTGTCACTTGGAAAGTAACTGTAGGTGTCACTCACCACACGTGGGCATTTTAACGATCCTCAGCCCTCGAGGGACCACCCGATATTGGATACATGCTTCAAAGTGATAACACTGAGTTTGTAACTTCTTTAGTTTAAAGACATCACTCTCAATTATATATAGCTTAGTTAGTAGAGAATTAAAGTCAATATCTGTGTTGCCCACTTTATCATGGTCAAAGAGAGACTCGCCGTTCAACAATGGCCTGTCTTGACCCCTAAAATATCTAAATAATTTTTCCTTCTAGGTTTTAAAAGATTTTGGATTACACCACGGATTATAATCCAGTTTATGGTGCGATTTCTCTTAAATTCCAAATTAAGCACATTTGTTCCATCCACTTGAGAGTACTAAACTATGCTATAAGAATTTTCCTTAAACCAATAAAAAGTCCTGGGCAATCAGAGCATAGCATGGGAACGCAAATATTTTTAGGTTTCTAAACCTTTATTATGGGACACTACTTCTTTCTCGGAACAAATACCAGGTTGCAGTAATTGTTACAAAATCATAGTCCAGCCCTGTTATATGTAATGGTTTTCAATGTCTGCTGCACTAGATGTTTGTCCTCACATGAAATGAATTCAAAATGTTTCCATATTACATCAGAGATGGTTGTAGTGCTGATACAAAGAGCCACAAGGGAAAGTAGTGCACCTGAAGAGTTAGTTGTCCAGCAGGAACAGGAGAAAAAATGAAAAAGAAAAGCAATTGTTGTTTGCGAGCTTGAAATTCATGACTGAAAATATCTGAAGATTCATCATTTTAAAGTTAATAATGTGAAAATATGAACACAGAACTGGCACTATAAATTTCTGTAACAAAAATCAAACACAGAGTGCATGCTAGTCAGTGTGATATTTAGGAAGAATTTGTGGACTTCTGAAGTTCCAAAAAAAAAAAAAAAAACAATGCGGCTTAGTCAACATTTGACAGCAAAGTAAGATTAATTACGGCACTACATACTCGTATAAACTACCAGTACCCCTGTTGAAGTAACACGTTTTCCAAAAGAATACAGTGGTGGAAAGATGTTTTGTAGTATAACACTACAGAAAGGTGGGTAAAAATGAAAGTTGGACTCTAAAAACTGCTTCTTGTCTGAAGACATCTCTTTATTCATAAATAGTACTTTATTGGTAGATAAGCGCTGCTCGGATAATGTGTTAAAGCTTGTAAAAAATATGTACTTATTTCAATTTGGGCAGCGCAGTGGTGCAGTGGCTAACATTGCTGCCTCACAGCAGAAGTTTCTCTGGTTCACTTCTCATCTGGGGTGCCTTCTGTGCGGAACCTGCATGTCCTCCCCTGCATTCACATGAGTTTCCTCAGACCAGTTTCCTCACACATTCCAAAAACATGCGTCATGAGCATTTCTCCCCAGGCCTCCACTGAAAATAGGCTCTGTCTTCCACCTATCATTGTCATATCATCTAATGAAGTTACAGAGATATCTGTCAGTCTGATCTAAGGAATATTACAAACTAGGGTCATCATTTTCTTTACAAATAATGATAGGATATATGGTTTGTTTTTTGAAATGTTTGCACTATCCTCAGACCAGAAAGTCTTTTTGTAGTTCTGTGATGTTTTTTGTGAATGGTTCTTTTTCCTTAGCTCCTCTTGCCATGCTTAGTCCTTGCAATTTAATTATATTAATTTTTGTTCTCCGTGGATGCGTGCTGCTGTAGTGGAGTAGCGAGTTGACCCAGGTGGGCTTTCGGTACAAGTCATTGGTGAGTAATCCTGTTTCCAGATATTTACTAATCTGGATGTCCAAAAATATGAATGGTATGGAAGCTGTGTTTGGTGGTAAAGTGGAGGAAAGGTGTGAAATTTTTGATGTATTCCTGAAGTCACTCAAGAAGATGCAGGCTCCATTCCAAATAATAATGACATCATTGATTAAGCAGAATCAACAGGCCATCTGTAGGTAAAAGGAGGAGTTATACACATATTCTTCTTCCCATTTTCCCAGTGCAGTGTTAGCCAAGCTGGTGGGCATAACTGCTCCAATTGCAATCCCTGTGGTTTGTTTAAAATATTTACCTTTGAAGTGAAAATAGTCACTGTTAAGCAAACATTTTAGCAGTCAGCTTATGGATTCACTTTTCCGGGACATGGCTTCCCACTTCTTGTTGTAAGCTTCGGTTACTGCTTGTATGCAGTAATCATGTGGGAGGACCATGTATACCATTTCATCATCAGTTGTGACCACAATGGAATCATGGTCCACTTGGATTTCTTTGATATTTCTTGGGAAGTCCATGGAATCCAGTATAAAAGATTTGTTGCTTTCTGTTAGGGGCTTGATCTGCCTCTCTAGATACATTAAGACAGGTTCAGTGATAGAGTCACTGCTGGCTACCATTGGTCTGTAAGGAGGGTCCAGAAGATTCTTCTGGGGCTTGGGAATGCCAAAAAAGTTTGAGAGTCTCGGGTGACTGACTGACTGTCACAAATTCATGCAGATCGTTGCTAACAAGTCCTTTCTCACTGAGGTTCTTGATTTCAGTTAGGATCTCTTCAGAGGAATATTAGATCCCGCCCTGGTCTGCATTTTCATAATATGCAGTAGTGTGGAGCATATTCAGGATTTTAGTGCGATGAACAAATGCTTTTGTGACCAAAATGCTCCCTCCTTTGTCTGCCTTCTTGATTCTCCATGGTTTAGCCTTGCTTAGGCTAATCGGTGCTCTGTTTTCCTCAAGACTGTAACATGTTCTCCTAGTGGGTTTGTTCAGTATCTTGTGGATGTCTGCCTCACATTTACTCTCAAAAGCAATGATAGTGTGGTTAGGAGGGGGGGGTTGCTATTTTCTTTCCATTTTCTTTATGGGATAGTGGGTGTATTGAGACCAGTGAGATTGCTGCTGTCATGTTTTTTTGCCATGAAAACATTTTTTTAGGTTAAGTTTCCTTGTAGAGAATTTCAGTGAGAGTGCCCACCAGCTCACTCCTTTAGTGTGGTATGAAGGTTAATCTTCTATTAAGGACTTTGTATTTAGCCTTCTTTAGTGGCTTTGTGGAGTGGTTCCAAATTGTGTGTTATTTTCTCTGTTCCTCTGGCCTTGTCTGCTGTTGAAGGTGTTGGAGTGTGCCAGAGCTGATTCAGATCTCTCTTCTCCTGCCACATTTTGTCTCTCTAGTGGTATTTTCCTTATGGTGATCTGTCAAGTGGTGACTATCCTTCTGCTGTGGAGTACTGGGTGGTGTCCAATTCAGTTCTTCCTGCCGGTCCTTGTGTAAGTTGATAGTCTGTCCGGTTGGGTTTGTTGTGGGAGTCCATGGCAGTGGGTCTAGTTCGAGTGCTTTTTTATGCATGGGAAAATCCTGGTGTTGATTACTTGCTTGCTGGGGTCCACTCACGTTGTATCATGTTGAAGAATATGAATAGTGTTGTCTATGGTTGGGCCTGTGTCTGGGCCTCTTTGGGAAATAATACGGGGGGGGGTCTTTCTGATCTAGTATATCTTGATTGATTTTTTTCTAGTATTTCTTTCTTTGATCATGGTTTCAAAGGTGATGACTCTCATTTCTTCTATTGTCCTTGGTCTGACCATGCTTTCCACAATTTGTGCTAGCTCCTTTTGGATGTATTCCATTTGTTCCTGTTGGTGTCTAAATAATATTTCCACTACATTTAATCCTGTTTCTTCCAGGACTTAGTTCCACTCTGCTATCAGCTTCTGGTCCATGTTTTACCATATTTTTTTTTTTCATGAGCGGAAGAGCTTGGGAATAAATGTTTTACTAAAGTATTGATTTAAATGAATTTCTTCCCGTTGTAAGCTTTTGAGTCTTTTAAATATTTTTTTTTCCAGGGACATCTGGCTGCTCTCTGGACTCATTAGTTTCATGGTTGTCTGTGACAACTTCAACAAATTCTTTGGGTTCGATTGCTGTTTTGTAAAGGAGCCCATTGAACCAGGATGGCCTGCTGGTCCCTGTTGTCATGGTTGTGCTGTCACTGAAGATCATAGGTTGGTGTGCACACACTCCTTAGTCTAAATGGTAATGGGCTAAACAAAAGGAAAACCAAAAAAATAGTGTCTTCAAACTAAATCCTGAAGGTAAATCTCCTTCCCATGGCTGGGGAACCATCTCAAAAAACCTCTGTGGAAAATCTCACCAGTCTAAAAACACATGGCTTACAGGAAAAAAAATAGCAGTGTCCCCGAGAAAGTACCACATTCTCCAAAAGAATATAGTGGTGAAAAGATCCTTTGTAGTATCATACAGCAGACAGATAATTAAAAAAGAAACCAAGTAAAAGCCAGCAAAGGTACAAAAAAGAACTATAAACTCCAAACAAGTACCCTTGACAGGAAAATATAGCAGTCATTTGATCTTTTATGCAAAAATCCAAGTTTAATTCACACAAGCAGCTTCCAAGGTTTAAAATCAAAGCACATAAAGGCACAAACGCCCTTCACCAACTCAGCGTTTTTGTCTAGTTAAAGCAGACTTCATCAGATGCAGACTCATAACGAACTACACATGTTGTATCTTTTGGCTTTTCCCGGTTAGGGGTCGCCCCAGCGGAACTCCGGTCCGCTAATGATTATCAGATTTTTTACGTACCGACTTGCCAGGCCTGACACACAACCGTCAACGAAGGTACGCCCATTCATGCATGTCTCCACACAGAAGACGCTTTAGCTGAGAATCGAACAGGACAACGTCTTACTATGAGATGACAATGCTACCGCAGCACCACCACCGCAGCCTCATAACAAACTACACATATTTATATCAATTAATATTTAAACTATCCAATCAGCAACACTAAATAAATAAATGTGATTAAAAAAGCTTAAAACCCATGCCTTGCCATTTGTAAAATAAAATGTTAAAAACACACTTAAAAGACTTGAACATTTGGTGAAGGGCATGTATGTGCCTTTATGTGCTTTGATTTTAAACCTTGAAAGCTGCTTGTGTGAATTAAACTTGAATTTTTGCATCAAAGGACAACTGATTGCTGTATTTTCCTGTCAAGGGTACTTGTTTGGAGTTTATAATTAAAAAAGAGGTATAAGGATATTGTAAAGTATGCAAACAGTCAACATGAATAAGCAAAGAAGTGCTAGAAAAGATATGCATCCAAGAGGAGCCTTACATAACTATTCTGCAGGGGCGGCTCGTGGCATCGGACTGCCGGACTGCAGCCCCCTCAGCTCAGTTGACTAGTTGTTTAGAACTTTAGTTTGTTTTTTTAATGTAAAAAAAAAAATCTTTTTTTCCACTTTAAATTTCGAGTCCGCAACTCGAAAGTACGCGCATGCGCATTGCGCACTTCAATCGCAACAGCGTTTTTTTTTTTTTTTTTAAATTCTTGCAATGTTTTCATTGCAGCCCGGAGGAGCAAAGAAGGCATCATTGTGATGCCCAGAAGTCTATGCGGTTGAGACACAAACCGCATAGATATGGAAGGGGCTCGGACTGCGACGTCCGCAGGCACGTCATGACGTGCTTGCTGGGCAAATACTGCTGATTGGTTGTTGCTCTCTTCCCGGGCTTTATGTGCTGGGAAAAGAGCGAGAATCAGTCAGTTCAGTTAGCTTCAGAATCGAGCTTGCTTTATTGTGGTCGTGCCCGTGGATTGTTTCGTGTCACGTCGTAATCATTTTACTTTTTATTTTTTGAATTTTTATTTGTTTTGTGAATCGGTTGTTTTTTTGGGTGGATTTTGACAGTGCCTGGCTGTATAAGAACAGAAGAAAGAAGAAGAAAGAAGAAGAAACTGAAAAGTACAGAAGGTGCTGGTGCAGAATTAAGTAACACACAAATGTAAATCAAGTGCCTTGTATTACTGT
Source organism: Protopterus annectens (assembly GCF_019279795.1). Classification (NCBI taxonomy): domain Eukaryota; kingdom Metazoa; phylum Chordata; order Ceratodontiformes; family Protopteridae; genus Protopterus; species Protopterus annectens. The sequence goes on from NC_056743.1 coordinate 239,731,285, forward strand.
GCTTTGAATTCCCTATGTAATGCTGCTAGCCTGCTCTGCACCTGTAATTTGTTTGCAATTAGCTTATCACTGAGGCAGAGCTGGATGTGTGTGTGTCCATGCAGTTATGGTTGTAATCTCTTTTTGCCTTTCTGTTCAGTGGTGCTGTCAATAAATTAATGCACAAGGACATAGCAGCAGATTAGTAAATGTATGCTCTTTGATAGTTGAACAATTACATGATAGTTGCCTTTTTATAAGCTCACATACTTGATAGAAGAGAATAAACTAAGACCTACATCACACATGGTATTTGTACACTGTCTCTTCATAAAGTAGAAATAGAATCAGTGATGGTCACATTAGCAAAGAAAAAAAAAAACATAAATTAAACCTGTTTACTTTTTCTGGTGATTTAACATCTGCTCTGTTCTTCCAAACCCAGTACACACTGGTAAATTAATGAATTACTTGATACTGACTGTCAGTTGCATATGGCAAAAGAAACTTAATTGTACAGACTACACAGCACAGGTATGTACTTACATATACTAGTATCTGTAAAATTCAGACAGAAGGGTGATACAGATAGTTATAGCACCTGAAATAAGTGCACAGTGTGGCCTAATGGTGAAAGTGTGTCATGTCAGAAAAGAAGTTTGTAAGTTCAAGCCTTAGTATGGTTATCAGTAAAAAGACCAGGTTTTACAGGCTTGGCCGAACATTTGTTTGACAGTACAGAGGATTAAGGCTATGCCCAGTATTAAAGCACTTCCTGTAGTCCGAGGTTTGTTTCTATCAGCCCCCATTTGCCTGCTATGTGACTCTGAACAAGTCACATAACCAGCGAATAATCAGGAAATTTAGCTAGGATCCTCAGTAGCCTCCTAAATCACATATCCTGTAACTAACTAAGAACCTATAAAAGCACTGAATGTCTGAAGGTGTAAATAGTCCATAGAGTGTTTACATGCAATTTTTCCGTGCAGGCTCATTCATCTTTGTCCTGATGAAACCAGTTCTGATACAACTCAGGTGCCAGCCTTTCCACTGCCTGCTGCTCTTGGCTGTAGTAAGTCCAAACTACTGGTCACCTCCTCTTTGAACCCCCCCCCCAACCCCCTGCAGAAGCATCGTGCTCACAGCAGCTGCCATGAATAATAGAAGAATGCTAACTGGATAGAGCTAACCAACTTTCTTCTTCTTTTGACTTTTCCCGGTTAGGGATTGCCACAGCAGATCACCTGTCCGCTCATGGCAGTGGAGTTTTACGGTGTAGAGTTGCCAGCCCAGCGCCCAACCTTCCACAGAAGGCACTCACACCTATACCCAATGCAGAAGAGAAATACAGATAGTAAAACTGCCACTGTCTGAAAGGAAATACATAGAACTCAACAAGATTATCCAGCCAGACTTTAAAAATTAATTAAGATGCATTCAACCTACACACAAAACTAGTGTATTCACATTGCAGTTAGCTTCATTCATGCTCTAAAAGCAAGCTAACATGTAACTCTGAAATAACTAAGGTGTAAGACAGTCAAATTATGCATCTTTCAGTACATCGATTAGGCATTCTTAATGTTGAATCCTCAAAGTCCTGATTTACAAGAATCTTTGGTCATCCAGTATTCTTAACCCGTAAGTCAAACTTGCCATCATTCATACTTCAGAAAGAAGAGAATAATAGGAATGGGATACCTCATCACAGGTTCATAGATTCATAGGTAAATACTAGCCTAGCTGCCCTTCAGGGCCATTTTAAGCCTAGCCAGTTGCCCTTTTTGCACTAAAATAACCTATCCCATTTGGTTATAGACTGGCCTTACCCACCCATTATATAGTATTCTTAATGAGAATAACTGGGATCATACCATAGTTGATGTGAGGGGACCCATGCATGGGTTAAAGCATTTAGAAGCTGCATCTGCCCATTAGTAGCATAGGGGTCAGTATTGGGGTAAATTTTCTGTTTCTCATCCATTTATCTAAGTTGCATTTGAAAATGGACAAGGATGAACTTTGTTTTATGTGGATGGAGGTTCCATAGCAGCAGTATCCTCTGCAAAATTTATCTGTCCCTCAAAACTGTTCTGTTGATGTTGCAAAAGAGGTTTAGATCCCTAGATCAACTATTTATAATGCCATTTGACTTGCTGATGTGCAGTAAATCCATCAATAATGGGTCACAGGATGCCTTGTATGCCAGATATGGGTCACCTCTTAGCAGTTTGTAGGATACAAGTATAGTGACAGGGTTTGTGTCAGTCCATGTTGGATTTGTTATTTAGGCATTGTATCCTTTTAGTAAGGTATCTCTTTGGGCATTCCAGTTGTTGAATGTGTCTGGACAGATACACACCAAAGGGGGCATTACATTCAATTATTGGACTAATGGCTGAGTAAAGGGGGTCAATGATATCCCTAGATCTGGACACAATCCCTTTGTTTATAAGCTGTGCAATATAGAAGAATTTTCTTACAATAATGGACACATGTTGGTCAAAAGCTAGGTCACTGTCCACAGAAATTCCTAAATTCTAAACATCTGGGTCACCTGTTAGGGATGTATTATCAGTGTGGTAGTTCCCTAGGGTAGACAACTTCCCAAAGGATACAATAATGCATTTTTTGGCATTTAGTTTTGGACCATGATTTTGACAGTCATCCATAATTTTGATATCAGATATTATTTGAAACAAACCTTTCTGCAGGAAGGCTAAATAATTTGAGAATTCAATGACTGCTCCTAGATTGCAGTCATTGACAAACTTAGCCAGCCAGAGCCCTTGGCTTTTTTGTATTGGCTTTTACTTCAAAAAAGTGGATGCCAACAGGAGAGGTCTGAGCACAGAACCTGGGGGGACTCCACTGAAGACTGGTCTCTTTGTGGAGATAAGTTTCCCTATTTTGATTAAGTCCATCCTATCTGTGAGCCATTTGGCAAGCCATTGACAATCAAGGACCTGATGACAGAAACCAGTTTAAAAGGGCCTTTACATTGAGTGGCATGCTTGCCAGGTACAGCCAGTGATCATGACTTCCATTCCCTGAGAAGTACTTAGTCCTCACTTGCTTGTAAAGGGAGATCCCATGAGCACAGAGAAGAAGAAACAGTTGTTACATCAGATTGTTTCCCCTTTTGCTGTTTTTGAGTGATATCAGTATTAGTATATACAAGTACTTGAGGAATAGGGAGTGAGGCCCCTCACATGACTTGACCCCCTTGCAGAAATGTTTCATTGTGTTTTTTTTATGACTTGTAAGGTTTTGGACAATATGTGTAGCTGCTTTATGATGGATTCTTGAAATCATGTTAAGCTACTGAAGGAATTTTAAATGAGTGACAACATAGCAAAATGAATTTACTGAAAGCTGCTTATTAGATCACTGAGACAGAGTGGCATGAGTTCAAAGTGAGTCAATAATGCCCAAGATGACACACGTTACAAGATGTTAAGAAGCTTTATCTTGCAGACCGAGGTTGGATTCCTTTAGTTTCTCTGGCAAATTGTGTGATCTGCAGAAGTCTTTTAACCGCAGGCAGTGTTCTTTGATTTACTTTGAAAAGAAAAATGTTATGTCAAGTAACTTAGCTTAACTATTTTACAGATATATTAAAATGTACCAATTGTATATTGAGTTAATGGTGCAAAGTTCTAACTACTTAAAGATGTAGCAAGAGGCTATTTTGCACAGGGAGCTTGGCAGTAAAATGTATGGTTCTAGCAACTTTCCAAGACTATACAAGCAATGTTTGTGTCCCTGGTTTTTGTGGTTTTGACCCCCCCAATACATTTTGCCTTTTTCCAGTTTTCTTGTGCTGCGAAGTTGAGTATTGAGTAGATATTACAAGGAGCTGAGAGCTGCAGGGGAACAGAAGTTTAGTGCTGCTTAAGTGAAGTTGGTTTGCCTTGTTAATAGCACATGTTGTGTACTTGCCTTTGATGCAGAAGGCTGTGGGTTCTACTCCCACAAGGGGTGGATGCTGCCGTACTGAGAATGTTCTCCTTGGTGAAGATACTAACTATGAGTCTGTTATCAGTTTGCCATCCATTTCCTCTTGCAATATTACTAGCTTATCATTTTTTTAATGTAATATAGGCAATTTATTCCTGAGGGGCAACAGACACTTTATTTTTTGATGAAACCATGAAATATAAAGGTGTTTCCTAGAAGCAACCTCTTCATTAGTTACAGATTTCTTTAATGTGGAATTATTTAGATGACTTTTACTTCTTCAGACATAGTGCATATTTACTGATAATGGGCTGTAGAATTGTGCATATTTACTGATAATGGTGGAGTGTAGAATTGTGCATGTTTACTGATAATGGTGGACTGTAGAATTGTGCATATTTACTGATAATGGTGGACTGTGGAAGTCTGAGTAGACTTTTATGATAAATGTTCTGAACTGGGCAATTTTGTCATTATGGGTGCATGCCTTTTGTTTCATTGCTTACTGGAAAAATGTTCAAAACAAATTTAAAACACCCTCTAACAACTGTAATATATTGTACAAGGAATATAATTTAGTACAATGAGGAAGGTGTATCAAAGATCACATGTATGTTTCATATGCAAGGGGCCTATGATTTGAAAACAGCCCAAAAATTAATCTTTATCTGCCACTGTCAAAATGTATTTTCTTTGAATGTGGGTTTCAATGCTGTTTCAATGAATGTGAGTTTCAAGGGCAGAGAAGTTTTAATGCTAAGTTTTCATTGTGAGACTGCATTGCTTTGTTTAATAGATGACTTGGTGTTTGTGCTGTAAAATACAAAATAAAACTTTCAAATGAAGTCCAACTCATCATAGAAGTAAAGCAGTATGCACATTAGTGTTTATGGTAAATGGAGTGAAATAGCCAAGTAATGGTTCATTGGAATGGCTGCAGAGGCTCCATTCAACCATGATTTTGTCAGGGGGGAAGGGCAGCAAACTCAGACAGGCCCAGCTGAACTATACCTTCCAACTGTCCAGATTTTCAAAGAATTAATAGATTTTTGCTTCTTATTTTTGGTTTGTTCTTCATAAAATTTGTAGTTTTCTGGCAAATCATTTAGAAATTAAGTCACTAAATAATGATACACTGAGTTTCAGACTTCATAACCTGCAGAAAAATGCATGCTAAAGTAAGAACTGTTATTCTATCAACTGTCTCAATTTATGCAAGAGCAATTTTAGTACTGTTTATTGTTCCCCCAATGTATTTGCCCTTGTTCAGATTTACTGCATTAACAGGTTGAGAGGTACATGCAAATAAATTGCTTTATAGAATTAGGCATAGCCAACCTCTCAACTGTCCCCGATTTTGGCTCAAAATGTTGCTCTTCCCCCTAATAATCCCTCCCCAAAATAGCAATTTTGGAAGAAAATATGGAGGGTTTACAATTAAGAAATAACTGTAATAATCAAAAGTTATAGATTACTTGAAATGCATGCAGATTATTTTATTTTGTCAGCTGCTCAATTTAGCAGTACCAACATTAAAGTGTCCCTTCTTTGACAGGTTCCCAGCTGTATTGTGTGGCTATTTTATATTTTTGCATCACATTTGGTCCATTTTTCATAAAATTGTGTTTTTTTGGCAAATTAGTGACAAATCACTAAAGACTGAAGTTAGAAAATAATGACACACATTTGAGCTTCAGATTTTATACCTTTCAGAAAAGTAATACTAATGTAAGACCTATTCTATTATCTTTCTAAGTTTATTAGAGCAATATTTAAAAATTGTCCTTATTTTTGGGCATTTGTTCCACTTCTGTGTATGGCTTTGTCCAGATTTCTTGCTCTGAGGTTGAGAGGTATGACAAATGTGTCAGGGCCGTCACAGTCAGCCACAGACACTTCAAATTGTGACATACTTGTTGCACCCCACTCCACCATGTAGTGATTCTGGATGTGTCCAAGCAAGGCAAGGAGTAGTTATGCAGTGTAAATGTGCAGTGTGTCCCCCCCATCCAAGGTAGACACAAGTACTACAGTGGCTTTTCATCTGTCCTTGATTTTGCAGAAAGGTCTGGTTTCTGTCATATTTTTGTACTGTTGATTTATGCTTATTACTCAAAGTGCCTGTTGCTCTATGTTTAAGTAGCAATGCTTTAATGACCATAAGTTAAGCTTGTCTGAGATTGTAAGATGCAAGTAAGCTTTAATAAGCATACTGTTAAAGAATTGCCAACATTGAAAGCCTTTCTGTTGTTGCCATGCAGAGAATACTTGACTAGATAATGTATAAGCCTTGGGTATTAAAGGACAGGATTCCATTATTTTAAAAAGCTCATTACACTTCTTGCAGACTTCCAGTCATCTCTACAGACTTTACCCGTAAGCTAAACAGAATGCCAATGATCATGTGTGCTCCATAACCTGTACAGTAATCCTTTAAGCAATGTATCTTGAGCTTGTTTCTTGTTTGCTTTTCATTTTTTTACTTACATGTTTTCCCCATGAAACAAGTAGATAGTTGTCAGGCAGCAGGTCTTTTTTGGATAAGAAACATTTTTACAAGTGGGGGCATCACGGAGATTTCTACTTTCAGCATGTTACTTGGTACTTTAATAAAGCTGAATATAAATTATAATTAGAACTGCAGTGCAAGGAGAAGTGTTTTGAGTTGAGTGCTTCTGGTTTTTCTTGTACTTGATTTTGACTGGCATTCCAGTAATGTATTTAAAAAGTAAATTATTTCTTCATGCCTCACAACCTTTTGTTTCCATCTAGATATTAAGTAAGCTGTCATGCAGCCAATGCATTGAAATATTTTTATTCTTCTACACTTATTTTTGTCTTGATTGGACTCTCATAATGATGGTTTGGCACCCAGGGTAGCGTATTTAATTAAAGGTAGTTTTTGTGGTTTTCAGCATAGCTCCTCCCCTTTCCAGTTGGCCACACACCTCCCCCTTGACCCCACCCATTCAGCTGTCTCCTGCAACCCCCCTTTGATTTGAAGTCACCAGCCGCCACTGCTATTCTGATGAGAGACCCAGTTATTGACTACTCCCCCTTAGAAATATAGCTACTGTATCAACTATAAAATTACACACAACTACATATGTTAGAGTATCTGTCCCCATACCTCTCAACCTCTCAGTGCAAAAAATCTGGACAGAGACTGACAAAATGGTGGGACAAAGGCCCAAAAATAGGGACATATTTTAAATATTACTCTTATAAGCTTGGAAAGTTGCTTGAGTTACAGGATTTGTTTTAACATACATTTTCTGAAGGAGTTGAAGTTTGAAACTCAAATGTATTTCATTATTTAGAGACTTCACTTCTCAGTAATTTGTCAGAAAAACACAGATTTTATGAGGAACAGACCAAAAATATGATAATAAAATCTGGACATTCTGTGAAAATCTGTAAAGCTGAGAGGTATGCTTGTCCCTTTTTCTATTGTTTATTAGCTGTAGTACATTCCAAGTACAGGTTTTTCAAAAAGGGTTGGGTTTAGTACTCTCTTATATTTTTGTTAATAGTTTATTTGTTCATAGGTAAATACTATGTTAGTTTTTATTACAGGCTATTTTAAGTCTAGCTAATTTCCCTTCAAAGGCAAGGATCAAGCTCTGTACTTTCTGTTTGTGAGGTAAGCAGCTTAGCCATTATGCCAATCCCTAACCCCATATGCTAACCTCCAAAGCTCAATAAGAATTCTAAAAAAGTGGATAAAAGTGATTTGGTCAACTTTTCCAATTCCATTTTTTAAGTTGGGAATCACTGTACTTGGATTTTTATTTTGAAAATGTCACCAAAGCAGTGGATGAAGGAAAACAGTGCACACCACAAAACTCAACTCTTTCAAAGCTTTTGAGATGATTCCCCATGCAGACATAGCAGAAAAGCGAAATAAACTGGGAATTAAACCCTGTGTCACCCACTAAACTGTCAACTTTCTGACTGATATGACAAAGATAATCAAAGTAGTGAAATTTACCTCCACAAAGAAACCAACCACCAGTGGAGTCCCCCCAGAGTTCTGTGCTTGGATTTCTCCTGTTTGGCACCTACTTTTCTGAACTAAAAGCCAATACCAAAGGACTCTCTGACTTTTCAGATGACTGCAAGCTAGAAGCAGTCATTAAATCCCCAGATTACTTAGCTAGCCTGCAGGAAGGTTTATCCCAAATAACTAATGCCAAAATCAAGGACTGAAACAAAATACCTAAAAATGCATTACCCTAGGGAACTACCACATTGACAAGATGCCCCAAGAGCTGACACACTTGTTCATGATTTGGGAACTTATGTGGACAGTGACCTAAATATCTGACCAACATGTGTTCAACATTGTAAGAAAGTCCTCCTACATTGCACAGCGTATAAACAAAGGCATTGTATCTAGATTTAGGGATGTCATTGTCCTCCTTTACTCAGCCCTCATTAGGCCAGTCATTGAATGTAATGCCCCCTTTGGCATGTATCTGTGCAGACACATGCAATAACTAGAATGCCCACACAGATAACCTTTTTCGGATGACCCAAAGCCTAAAGAACATGTCCTACATGGACCGAATCAAAACCCTGTCACTATACTCCGTATCCTACAGAGTGCTAAGAGGTGAATAATGTCTGACATACATTTATCAGTAATGGGTCAGAGGATGCCTTGTATGTTCATCAGCAAGTCAAATAGCATCTTCTGCAACATTTAAAGAACAGTTTGGAGGGGTAGGAATATCTCACAGAGGGTACCACTGGTCTGGAACATTCTCCCCATTCAAATAAAACAAAGTTCACCCTTGTCCATATTCAAGCACAAGTTAGATCTAGGGATGGGAAGCAGAAAATCTGCACCAGGGCTATCCTCTCTATTACTAATGGGCAGGGGCAACTCCTAAATGTTTTATTTCATGCATTGGTCCCCTCAGGTTATTTATGGTATGATCCCAGTTATTCTCATTAGGGGTAATAAATAATTATCAACCATGAGATGGGTAAGGCCTATCTATAACCAAATGGGTAGGTTATTTCAAGCACAAAAAGGGAAATCTACTAGGCTTAAAATAGCCCACAAGGGTAGTTAGCCTCGTACTTACCTATGAACCTATAAGAACCAATGATTTCAAGGAATGGCAAAGCATGCTCCTTAAAGCTGGTTGTGCCACTGACCTACACTCTAAACAGAGCTTATCTTACTGCCTGTTATAGTATTCATATTGTTTATATACTAGTTGACCCTTACAAACTCAACCGTTATTATTGTGGTAGAATTGCATATCCTTTTTACACATTTAACAATTCAGTATTTCTTAGCATTGAGGCAGAGGCCATTGTGACTGTGCCGAATGTGTGCCTTGTGCATCTCATCTTGCAAAATATTTGAAACATTCCACAAGGTGAAAGTGCTCCCCAGAAGTAAGTCCTTTGCATATTTTATTTATCACAGGCTGCAAAGCAAAGAATGTCGAGGAGGGGTACCAACAGAGTTCCCAGAGATGTGCCACTGCTTTTTTCACTATGTATTTGATAACTAACATGCCTCTTTATTCTGCTGTCTTCTCTGGTTCAGCCAGCTACTCAACTACATGATGACAGAACCACTGATATTAGCCTGCATCACAATACATGTAACAGGTCAGTAAACTGAAAAAAAAATACAATGACACTGTTTTCATCATAGAATATAATAATTTCTTCAGAAATATCATGAATTGTGTTGAATGTTAAGTAAAATAAATGAATTTTGTTGATTTATTTCTGTCAAACTTTGGATTCATAGTTGAAGATACCATATAGAAATGGCTACTCCCTCTGTCTGGTACATGTGTATGCAATTACTTCAACAGCATTTTTACTGCAACTCCCACAAACACATAACATGTTTGCTTCACTTCGTATTGCTGTTTGCCCAGCATACTGACTGGCTGAGACAAAAGTCTGTTCAAGGTATTAGGCTATGCCAAGAAGATTACTCTATCCTGAACTGTAAACAGTGTCTGAGAACAATGAATAATTTCACAGCTTGGCACGCTGTGCTAACCAGTAAGATGTTTAATGCAACTCAGAGTGCTTCATCATGTTGTCACCCCTAACAACGTGCAATGACATCAAGCTGGGAGAACAGCCATAAGATGAGCTTAGCTTTTGGCTTGGTAAGCCAGGTTGTTTTATAACAAGTTTAGATAAACAAATTAAGTTGTCATAGTCATGGCAGCTACAAAAAGGCAGCCGCTGCAGCAGAGAAACAGTATCCTTCATGCACTCCATGTTCTTGATTGCACTGATGTCCCAAAAATCATGGCATGCAATGATGTGGCACAGGGCCATAAACTATGGCTCAGTCATGCCCCAAAACTATTTTTGATCATGCATGAGACCACTGGGAGTCACTAAGCACTAATCACGTAGTAGTTGTACGAGTCCTGATCAACTGATGAAATATCAGTCTTAGGCTGAATTTATCCAAAAATGCCCTTTGCACCCAATGTCATCTTTCTGTGAATTCCATCTTTGTATTCAGCAGGGTAAAAGCACCAATTTAACTATATCAGATCGAATAGCTTTAAACATTATTTATAACAGTTACCTCAACACACAATGTCTCAACTATATTTATTCTCTGAAAATTAGGTTGTGTTGAATCCTTACTTTCTTACTATTTTCTGCTTTCTTGTTGTTTTATGTATATATTTTTCATTAGGATATTTACAAATTCTATGCAAAAGTGACCTCTAATTCCATTTCACCATGACATATCATATCTGCATACAGCAGAGTGAAAAAAATATAAGAGCCGGAGAGACACTAGTGAATACTGCTACAATTTTATTTGCATCCCCAACATGCCTCCAACTGTCCCTGGAGTTGCCTTAAAGCTGTGCAGCCCAGCACATACAATTTTAGGACAAGTTAGTATATAACAGCAGAAGCTGTATGCTTCCTATGTCTCAGAAACTAAACATTACTGTAAATCTTTTCAGCTGTATAAATGAAATGTTTTAATATTTAAAATATATAAACAAACATAATATATAAATAAAAATATAAATAAATAAATTTACAGTTTGTTTTCCAGGATAGTCCACTGGGCAGAAGGAGCCCGTTTTCAATGAAGTCCTGGGAAGAAAAGCTCAAAGAAGGTAATAACACAGCAAACCAAAGAAAAAGTTACAAAGTATACAAAAACTTACGAAGTATACAAAAATTACAAAGTATACAAAACTTACGAAGTATACAAAAATTACAAAGTATTTATCTAGCTGAACAGTTGAGTAAAGCAGCAAAGCATGTTCCTATCTTTTATATGAGGATCCCAAGGAAAATGGGCAGTCCTGGTATGATAGTGCTATGGCAATAGAGTTGGGCATCTGTCTGTGCAGCAGCTATATGTCTTCTGTAGGCAGTGGTTTAGCACCTGTTGCCTCTATGGCAATTCCCTGGTAAAGGCTACACCCAGAGACAGATAGCTGTAGTATATAAGAAAGACAGATACATGAACTGACAACACTGTACATCATGCACTATGACAATAATATAGAGAGGACATTAAGAAAAAACATCTCAGCACAGAGTAAAATAACATACAGGTCTCACTCCTTAATTCTTGCTCGTTGGTAAGAAGAGTAATGGGTTTAGCTCTGCACAATCAGGGCTTTTAAGGTCAGCATAAGTGGCTGGAGCAAGCTCACAGATCTTAAAAATCAGTGTTCTAATTCTAATGAAAACACATTTCTGTCAGGTATTCAAAATACTTGATGAGGTAGATCAACTGTGAATGATATATCAAACGCAGCAACAGCATCACATGCAATAAAGTTCCCTACAGTCCTTAGTTGTATAAAAAGACAATAAGCTTCCAGGTTTTCTTACTGAAGGCAGATTATTCCCCTATATGACAGCTGACTTATTTGTGCAAGTAACATTTCCAGTCAGTCATCATATGTTTTTTTTTTCTACTATGACCTCATATGCTCTATACATGTTTATAGTTACATGAATATTGGAACCTATGAACAACCTTCATACTAAAATTCTCAACACTCATTTATTGTATGTTTCTTAATATGGCATTATTTATTGCATAGATCATCAAAACGTGGATCACTCATTTTAAAACATGCTATTCGGTTTTGTTAGAGTTTTTTCTGGTATTTAGACCCTGCATCTGAGCAGATTTCTGTCAGTTGCGCCGATTGCGGCAAGCAAAATTCATCAAGCTGATCTAACGATCTTGTCTTTGTAGTTTCATTCTTATTTTGCCCATAGTTCTTATCATTACCAACAAACTTTGAATGCTTATACTCTGGTTTGGGCCAGGAGAAGATATGGCCATTTCTAAAATCTTGTACATCGCGTTGCAACTTACGTTTTTTCTTTAACTCCAGTCTATTGTCCATAACATGCACATTTTCTATAAAGGTTTGGTAGTATTGATTCGTTGAATCCCCTTTAATGCATTCCAGTACTTGTTTTTCCAAGGCTTCCATTTCTATGAGCAAAGAATGTTCAATATCAACAAAAAACTCATTCATGAGTTTCATGTAATTTGCGCTTAGTTCTAAATTCAGCTGCTGCCATTTTATCAGCAGTTCCTCATGCGTATTACCATAAGAGGGCATCTTCAGTATGCGAAGCCCTCGAGGTGCAATACCCAGTTCTAGGTATGCTGAAAAACTAAATCTCTGCCATTGTAGTTGTTTATAGTTATTCACTTTTTTCTCTAATGTTATTATCAGTTTACTGAGTTCTTTGATATCATTACCTGTATGTACATCTTGGGGTTTACTAGCATCCGCTGTTTGCAACAATGGATTATTAGGAAGGTACAAACAAATGCCCTATATAAGCATATTATGGAATTTGAGAATCATAGTTTTAGATTTAGAGTAGTGGATGTAGTTAAACAATGCAAAAGAGGGGGTGACATAAATAATGCTATAGAGTTGAAAGAATTAGGTTGGATAATCAGACTTCAGGCAGATTTAAGTCCAGGTCTTAATAGTGCAATAAGCATAAAACCTGTTTTAGTTAAAAAACAATTAGAAATAAAATAATGTAATTGCTAAATATATGTATAAGTTACTAGTTAGCTAGATATATAGCAAGGAATGCATTTTTAGAGTTTTTATGTATAGAGATATAGACTAGATTTTATATTTTATTTTTGTAATTGATGTAATTGTTTTAGGTATATTTTTATAGGCTGGTTCTGATCATGTGCTTTTTAATGTCCCTCTATATAAAGAACATTCATATGTGATTGTATATGCTTATGAAGGGATGTGTGCCCGAAAGCTTCATTAAAACTACGTTCTTGGTGATTATTTTGGTTGTTTTATTTGAATATTGGCAGTGAACTGTTTCCTGGAAATAGAAAATATACCCCTGGGATCCCACCTGTGTCCCTGTTGTACAGGGAAAACAGGTGCTGACTTTATGGGAACATGGGTGAAATTTTTGTCTAGGCTTATAAGGGAGGGCCTCTGGGCCAATAGCCTAGTATCATCCTATGAACCTATGAAAGGGTAGTACCCAAGCATGTGCAGAACTGTTGGCCAATGAAATCACATACACTGACCCCACAGAGATAGCAAACTTGCTAATGGATAGGTTCGGTGAAAATTTCACTCCCTTATCCCCCCCTAACTTACAGATAACCCTCCCCAAACTCCCACCCCCACACCTTACATATCTGAAGAGCATGTCCTCAAAGCCCTGTCCAAGGCAAAGAACACAGCCTCTGTGGGACCAGAAGACATCCCGGGCTGTCTTCTAAACAGGGTAAAACATGAACTAGCATCACCACTAAGTACCCTTTTCAGTCATAGTCTAACCACAGGCTTTGGTCCTGCAGAATGGAGAACAGCTAAAGTTACTCCCCTCTGCAAAGGTGGCCTAGCAACAAACCCGGGGAATTACAAACCCATAAGCCCGACCAGCCTCATCTGTAAGGCCATAGAATGTATCATTATAGACCTCTTAAATAAAAACATAGGTGACCTCCAAACCCTGGATCCTACTCGATTCATCTTCATAAAGGGCAGATTCTGGACGATTACTTTGAAAGTGTGACCAAGGCCATTGATGAAGGCAAATCTCTGCACACAGCATATCTCGACTTGACAAAGGCTTTTGACACAATCTGATATTCAAGTATTAGTGATAAATTTAGCAAACTGAATGTAAACCCCTTCATTGTAAGATGGATTGCCAAATGGCTCACAAACTGGGCAAACACTATCAAAGTTGGTGACTCCACATCAACCAACAGACCTGTTACCAGCGGGGTGCCACAGGGGTCAATGCTGGGCCCCCTACTGTTTGTATATACTTCTCAGAACTTCAGGTCAAAACTATAGGGTTGTGGCTGACCAAGTTTGCAGACAACTGCAAACTAGGTGCACTCATTTAATCCCCAACTGTTGTCAGTATACTCCAGGAGGTTCTCACAGAGACCAGTAACTGGTGTATTAGTCATGGTCTCAAACTGAATGCAAAGAAATGCATCATCATTCCCTTTGGCACAATGTCTCTTCACACTATCAAATCAACAATACCCCAAGTACCAATGAAGTGGTAAGGGACCTGGGATCACAGGTTGACCACAACCTTAACTTCAACCACCACGTGTCTACTGTTGTAAGGAAAGCTTTCCACATAGCTCATTTGATTCGTAAAGGCATTGCCTTGATAGCAAAAGAAGTTATAACCCCCTATATTGATCACTTATCCAGCCCATAATTGAGTATATTGCCCCTTTTGGCATGTACCATACTATGCACCTAGAGCAATTAGAAAGACCTCAGAGGTTTCTAACAAAGAATATCAAGGGCCTCTAGCATGTGCCTTACAAGGACTGTCTAAAATCCCTGTCACTATATTCTGTATCATATAGACTTCTTAGGGGAGACTTATGCCTGGCCTACACAGCAACTCAAGACCCAAACCTAATGAACTTACTGCATATCCATATATCAAATAGTTCTAGGGCTACCCATTCCAGGGACTATCTGCGACTTAAATAGGACATGCTAGAGGAACAGTTGTATCTCACAGTGACTACCACATCTTTGGAATAGGCTACCAATTCATGTGAAACAGATTACCTCTATTATACTCTTCAAGAGGAACCTGGATGAGTGCATGGGGCACCATGAATTCTTACCAGGGATAGCACCCACAACCCTCCTGGACCTGGGCAGTCATCACTAAATGCAACCTTGGGCATTGACTAGTACTTCTACAGTATTACATTGGGTTGAAATGGCTAGGCTTAAAATGACCTCCTGGTCAATAGCCTAGTAATCTTCTATGATCCTATGTTTAGTGAGCAGAACTAGAACAATCATTTGATTTATGTAAATGACTGTCTGGAATACTTATGTTTTCCTGAAATGAAAAATGTGGCACACACCAAGTTTGGACTACTACTACTATTTTCACAAACTGTTCACCAGAATATAATTAAAAATGCTACCTTGGTGAAATATATCTCACTGTACAGAAAGATGGGTACAGAGACTGAAAGAAATTATGGATGCAATATGTTCTATTTATCTAAGAGCATGAAAGGAGCGCAGGTATTCAATTCACTCACAACTACAGCCCAGTGTGTGTAAAACAATTATTTCAAAAGAAGTGTCTTACTACACAGAGATTATTTTGGTAAGTGATATATGCTACCCCACCCACAAGCTGTTATAAAGACAGTCAATGCTCACAAAAAAGTCAAACAGCCAGATAAAATTAGACTCTGTAACTATAGTGTCACAAAACAAATATATACAATTGTACTGACAACACAAGGCTACAAATTCAACTTACTACAGGTTAATACAAAGTTTCCCATTCTGAAAACTGACAGTATAAAGATCAAATGCCTAAGCTCACTCATAAAAAAATGTTAAAATACAAAATATTTACCAGTTAAAAATGTATAGAACATAACCTTAAAACAATGCTCTGTAAAGTGGCAATCCCTCCCTGCATGTATCCCCAACATTTTTACTTAATTGGCTAACTTGTAGGTGACAAATTATCATGGTAACTTGTAATATTCTGGTAGGACTTGTGATATTCAAGTTTTTGTTACCTGTATTATGAAATTGGTGATTTATCTTTCCCCATGTGCTGTTGGCATATTTTGAGTAGGCAAAACATCCCATTCATTAAAGAAAAGAATTGGTGAATATTCATGTAGCAATTGATGTGACAGAGAATCAGATAATGTATGTAAATATGCTAGACACTACTGCAATGCAATATTACTTATCAGAACTGACAGTCAAAAAGATCATGTGTGGCTGAGTGGCTTAGATAAAAAGAGAAGAGGTGGATTACTTTGCTGGTTGTGTTTCAAACAGGTGTAAAAGAAACGCTATAATCCATATATTTGTTGAAGTATTGTTTTGAATTACATTTACTATATTATGTGTTTCAAACTGTCTTTATCGAAGAATATACCTATGTTTGTTTCTATATATTTATTTATTTGTCCGAGACACCTGACTGCTATAACCTTTCACTGTTTGAAAATATTGGAAAAAATCAAATCTTTTGTTGCAAATGACTGATGACGCCTGCTAACCTATATGGCAGTTTTGATTAAATAGGTTATTATAGTACATTGTAACTACTGAGTGCTGGATTTAATATCCTAACTTTACTTGCTGTGTTTTCCATGCACTAGTTTAAGTTTCCTGATCCATGTGCCTTTAGAATGCTGTTGCTGCATTTGAAGTTATTCATGGTGCCTTGATAGGTACATTCCAAAACGTGCATTGTATTTGATGATGCCTTTAAAAAGGGAAGAGGACTTTAGAAAGACAAGGATACCCCTTATCTAGAAGAGATACCATATGACATAAGCTATGCAAGACAAATGAATCCCTAATCACACCCAAGACAAAAAACACAGCTCATTTTCCCTAGGTACCCAGGTCACTAATAAAACAATCATGTAGTAAGAGGAGGGGATATGCATCTTAGCAATGTAATTATGTTGTACTTCTTGGCATGTAAGGTAAGCATGTGGTTAACACACCAGTTGTTGGCCTGATCAAGGCCTTGCTGGAGGATATGGGCATCAGATGAAGTTTCTTTGTAATGCACTAAGTAACAATATCATCATCTGAACAGCAGTTTATTCAAGCTTTTCTCCTTGAAACTCTCTGAAAATGGTCTCGCTCAGTGGGGTTAACCAAGGCAACAAAATGTTAACTAATTAGTTAATTAATTGACTATAATACAATACTATAATAAGAACTAGAGTATTTTACAGAATTAAAGCTTCTTAAATATATGCTTAATTACTCAAAGAATGACTATTTATGCAAACAAAGTAAAAAGGAGGCATGTAACTAGTTTGATGAGTGCGTTAAATAACATGTAGCTATTTAATTACACTAAAACTCAGAGAGAATGATGAGTTAAATCGATCAGAATTAAATCAGGAAAGACATAACTTTCAAGCAGTCACTGGTCAGACTGCTCCAACAGATGCACCAGTCTGGGCAATTTACACATACTGGTGGGATTAAGCTTAGGCTAGATTAGTAACAGAAATCTTCATGTGATGAAATTAGCTAAAAAATAATTGCCTACAAAAGTACAGAGGAGGAAAAGAATTTAATTTTGCCTAGGCATTGTTTACCTATCTGCAAATACTAATCACAATATTTTTTGAAGAACTTTGGGGACCCATGAAATACTGGAGTAATAAAAAGATTGAGGGACTGTATAACAAAACTAATGAAACATAATTATGTAAGGAATAAAAAGCTATTTAGTGACCTCACCCTCTAACAGAAAATAGAACACATGATAAAACAATACAGGGAAGAACACAATTAACTAATTCAGTTATGCAATTAGATCTTTCTACAATAAATGTAATCCTTTAGGGCAGTGGATCAGACTTTGAAAGAAACAATGCTTCTTTACTTTTCAAATTACTTTGACTGTTATTACTCTGCCTTTTAGTGTTATACAGTCTCTGAAGAACAGCCACTTTCAATTTGGAGGCATCTAAATTACGAAGCTGCTTAAAAGGACTACCAACAGGAATCTCCAAGCTTTTTTTTTTCTTTCTAATAGCCTTTCCCCAATATAAGTCACAAGGTCAAACCAAAATGTGAATAATGGATTCACTGTTGAAATTAGAATAATTACTGTCATTAAGAACAAAAGAAAACAAATCAAACACATATATAAAAGCCTGAAAAACATCAATTGAGCTAGATGTTCTTACCTTATAAACACAAGGTGCAGGGTTGGATTCTCACATGACATAATTGGCTAGACTTAAAATGGCCCATAAGGGCAGTTAGCTTAGTAGTAATCTATGAACCAGAATAGTCAGGTAGCATATAGGTTTCTTTGAGCTTAGTGCCATTGGAAGTTGAGCGAAATGGGAGGTGGAAAATGAAGCGTTTTAACAGGGTATCACCTCACTGGATATATTCATCCAATCATTCAATAACAATATACCCTACAGATAAGTCATTCCATAGACTCATGGGAAATCACAGAATTTTTTTCCAAATCAATGTGGTGCATACTAGACAAAACACATATTTTATATATATATATATATATATATATATATATATATATATATATATATATATATATATATATAAGAAAATTTCAGACTAGTAGCAAGAGGCCTGCTGCTTTTACAAACTATGTTTAAATATTACCACCTAGGAGGGAAAGAGACTGAAGTAAGCAGTAAATCCTGAAACCCATGGGGAATGAGAACATGTAAATGTGAAGTGATTTTAACAAAAAAAAAAAAAAAAACTAAGCACTGCATTAATATCTATATATCCTTAAACATTTTGCATTTTTTCTTTGCCATTAGTTAGGACTGCAGGATGCCTAGAGGCTACTAGAAGAGATTCCACAGATATCATGTTGTAAAAGTAGCAATTCGAGGGCAGTTGAACATCACATAATTCATAGGCTATCACAATCTGCATGGCTACTATTTATCTTGTAAAAATCTTGAAAGTATGAGAGAAAAGGCATAAACTATTTCTGATAAAGCCACAATTTTGCATAAATTACAGAATTAATTATATTAACCTAAAAATTGGGGAGCTGATGAAACAAGGATGGATATTTGCTGAGAAGTAATGGTAAGGGGAGGTCTGAGGTGATTACTGGCTATAATCTCTCACTGAGTTAGGCTCACAGTAGTGTTTATTTACTACAGCATTCCTCTTGTATCTAGCAGTGTCTTATTATGTGATCAAATTATCCTGGTTAGAAGAAGGGGTTTTATAATTGTCAGCTATGCATCCCAGGTAATAGTTTAGTTTATAACAGCATGCCCTTCTACAGATAAAAAACATGTTTACTACTTAAAAAGGTAAATTAATCTACAAGAAAGTAATATATCCCCACGCAACAATCTTCAACTAGATGTAAAATGGAGACATACATAATATAATTCTGCTAAACTTGGGAAAGAAAAAATAAAAAACATTAAACATAAGACAGAAAAGAAACCAAATCAAGAGTTAACTCCTGTAAAGAGGAGCATACCTGGAAATATAATTATGCAACAAGTAAAAAGGGGTAATGTGGCTGTATACTGTGGGAGTGAGAGTTTCCTTATTAGATAAAGAAACTAAATTGAACTAATCCACTTAATGCTACTTTAACCTGATATAGTTGTTGTTGTCTTTCGGCTTTTCCTGGTTAGGGGTCGCCACAGCAGAACTCCGGTCCGCTAATGATTGGCAGTTGATTTTCACGAACGCAGAGGTGCCAGCTTGACGTTCAACTTTCAAGGAAGGCACGCCCATTTATGTATGTCTTTCAAATGCACACCCAACCGTGGGAGGACATGCAGACTCCACACAGAAGGCACTCCCCGCACTCCAGCCAGGAATCGAATGGGAGAACCTCTTGCTGTGAGGCAACAATGCTACTGCTGCACCACTGCGGAAGTTCTTGATATAGTAATAACTGTAAATAAAGCCAGCTTCTAATTTCTATTAATGACTAATGATTCCTCAAGGAACTGAGCCTGTAAACACACATCCTTTTGGGAATATATGTTGGGGCGGGCCTAACAAACTAAATCAGGGCACAGTGATTCTGTAAGTATCTGTTAAGTAGGCTAAAACAATTACCAAATGCAATTACAATAAGACCAGACTGCCCGGGTAAAAACATCACAAGTGTACATTATAAAACAGGATACATATGCAGCTAAAAATAGCAATCAAAGACAGTAGCAAACACTTAGAAAGGACCTCGCATTTAGTGAGTAAATGTTACATAAAAGGAGAGGGCTCACAGTAAAAAGAAAAATAGCACTGTATGTTCAACAGCCCGTAAAGTCAGTTATCTCCATCGTCAGACATAATGAGACATGATATTAGGGGAAAAAAAACTGAACAGGACCATGCCACGACGAGCATGGGATTTACCAGATGAAAAAAATGTAGATGCTGCAGATGTGTCTAGAACTATTCATCATCTGGCAGGCACATAAGTTCTACATAGACAGTTTTTGGTATAAAACCAAGGGGAGATTCCTTGGAAGGCAGAGCAAACCTCGATAACTTTCAGAACATGAAATGTGTGTTTAATTTGTATTAGTTACATGATGTCACTGCCAAAAAGAAGCTTAGTATATTAACCAGTGGTCCAATGTAAGAATATGAAGCAAATTATGCACGGCACAGCAGCTTAAAATGAAATGGAAGAGCATCTAAATAGCAATGCTCTCACACAAAGTCTAAAACTGAAACCACAGCAGTTGTCAGTGCATGCAAGCGTACTAAACATGAAACATGGCTATAAACCCTAGATGTCACATAACTCAGTATGTCAAAGCTCGTTCTTGGTCAGACACTTTGTTAACTAATTCCCAATGAATAAAGAGTGCATTCAAAGCCAAATTTGGGCCTAAACAATTCTTTACATTCTGGTATATGCCTGTAACCTCTTAAGTTGAAAGTCCTTTTGAAACTCGCATCTTATTCATTTTGAATCTCACTACTGAAACCTACTCCCTGTGTCCTGATTTCCAGAACTTTCTCACTATACTCTTTGCTCCCTATTTACTCCATTTCTTCCCTTTAAACTATCTAATACTTTCTCACTTCTCTTATGTAACTACTTAGTGGGATTAAAAAAGTGGAGGCTCTTACTAAGTCTGCAAATTACCTCTGCAAAGCTAAAAAGTTGTTATACATCCTACATCTCCAAAGTCTGCCGTTCATTCAAATGATACAGTAGTAATCACTATTTATATTTGTAACTTGTGTTTCATAATGTCTAGTTACCAATATTACTGTTGTGACAAATTGCAATTTATTATAACTGTACAGTCCACTGTTTGCCTTGTGGCTTGGGCTGTGTCTAAAAAAGGGAATATCTGACCAGCCCACATTTCCAGTTAACAAATAAAAAAAAAAAGAAAAAAGAGCATGGAAAAAGTTGCTGTGGGAGCAAACTTGCTGTCTTTATAGGATAGAAAGCACTTTCATCTAGTACTTCTTCAGACCATAAAGAAAATAAGCTTTTATAGTGTTTTAATAAACCAAAGAGCACAAGTTCATAAAAGCAGCACAGTATTATTGTTGTCAAACAAAAGTCAGTGGTGCAGACACATCTCATAGAAACAAGTGTACCAAAGGAAATAATTTCTGTAATGGTAGCCAAAGGCAAAATAAGATTCAAAATGTGTTCTTTCTTTTTATGTCTCATAGTCACACATACAGAGGGACATGGTGTCTCACACAAAGTCCAGTTATCCCCTTCTACAGATATCTAGGTTTTCTTGGGGATAATTTCGCAGCAATTCATCTGCCTGCAGCATACCACCCAGAATCAATAGTCCAGGCATGCAGTTCTCCTCCTCAAGAGGTCAGCTTCACAGTGAATTGGTGAGGGCTATACCCATCTTCTTGTGCAACTGTTACACAACTTAAATGAACGATGCAGAAATCTTCTCCACCTAATGTACAATGGTACCCGAATACTTATAGCAATCATTCTATTTACAACCTTTATATAAAATATTTACATAATTTAAATAACCAGTTCTGTTTACAACATTGCTACCCGATGTTTATATAATTTTACATTACTTAAGACATCATTCTGGTGAGAATCAATATGTTATTCTACACAATGCACCACATTACTGTGATGGTATAAGTGGTATACCAAAGGCATAAACCATTTAAACATTCAAAACAAAAAAATGGAGCACATCAACTTTTTTGTCTCATACTAACTGCTCTAACTTGTTTCTAATACTGGACATCAAGAATTATTAGAAGCAAAATCTGGTAGTTAAAAGACAATTGGAATACCAGGCAAGGATAGCTTTGAAGTACAAAAATAAAGTGGGACAGACTAGTAAAATGATACCAGGATAATTCACAGGCCATATCAAACATCAAAGATTGTCTTTCAAAGGCCTATGAGATGGCTTGAAAAATGGATTTCAACAGATAATCAATGCCATAATCTGATTGACTATGTACTTTGCCTTCAAAATTGGAGAAGCTCAATACAGTCAGTAAAAAACAAGACCTGGAGCCTAACTCTGGCTCAGACTATCACTTACTTATCACACAAATTAGAATTAAATAAACAAGAACACACACACACACACATATATATATATATATATATATATATATATATATAAGCAAAAAGTATTCCAAATCACTATGAAGTGGATGTTAAGTGTCTACCTTAAACACAACTGCTTAACTTATTTTTGTAAGTACAATTTAATTATATATGTTGGAGTGGCCAAAGCTTGTGTCCAAAACCTGACAGTGACTTACTTACAGATCTACTTAGCCTGCACTTACAGCATATAAAACACAGACTTGCAGACTCAGCTTTAATATTACACTCCACACCAGTGTCTAATCTAAACACTGCTTCATCATTTAATTACAGCTACTCTAAGCAAAATCCTTTTTGGCATTCCTGTACAATGTTACTGCAGCTCAGTTTGTCACACTGGCCATTTCTGAATGTACTACCTCTGTTTTTAACTTGCACAGTATTCACAGACTGCACATAAACATTTTAGGTTTTCATAGCCTGTTTGACTGAGCAACATTAATTTTCTTTTCTACTCTTTTTAGGCTGTAAACATACCAATGAAATGATTATTGCATCCTCACAATCTACCGATTTAATGTTTAGCTTTGTGTATTATTTTGTTTATTCTAGTTTTATACAACAGCAATACTTTTATTCAATTATATAAATTTAATGTCAGTTGTATACAATGCTACTGTACAACAATGTTTTCTCTGATGTAGTGCAAAGGCAATTCCTTAAAATTAAAGTTTCTCTATGTAAATAATCATTTACTTTTGCTGCATTTGTTAATATGTTTGTTCTTGATGCACCTTGCAACCTGGGCAGAACCTGCAATTGGTCATGTCTGATCAGTGCTCTGCAAAAAATAAAATAAAAACAAAACTAAACAAGCATATAAATAAATGTATGTTATGTTTTTGTAACTACACAGTTACACAGGGTGTGGCGTCTGTTAGCTTGTTAGTTCATAGGTAGGTACTAGGCTATTGGCCCTAGGACCTATATAAGCCTAGCCAAATGGTACCCTGGCTTTTGCCACCAAAGAAAATTATTTTCCTGTGCCCCTGTCAAGCAGAGCCACAGAAGTGATCCCGGGGATGAATTTCCTATCCCCCATCCAATCATCAAGATTTTTCATAAAGAGTGCTAATGAGGAGCTTTGTTTGATATAGCTAGGTAGTTTGTTCCAGAGTATGGGAAGTCTCTGGGACAGGAATCTATCCCTCCAGCATGTTCTGTTTATTGTGGTGACAAGGTTTAGGTCCCTAGAGCATGTAGCTCACAGGGATTGGGATTTCTTTACGTGGAGCATGTCCAACAGCTATGAGTTTGACATAGCTTTGTATGTTAGGCAGAGATCGCCTCTGAGTAGGCGATATGCGACAGAGTAAAGCTGGAGTTTTTTGAGACGGTCTGTGTAGGGCATCTGTTTGAGGCCGGTAATCCTCTTTGTGAGGTATTTCTGTGGCCTTTCCAGTTGATGTAGATGTCTTGTGAGGTACATACCAAAAGGGGTGTTGTACTCTATAATGGGTCTAATGAGTAATGAGTACAGGGGGACAATGACCTCTTTTTTCCTGGATGAGAAACCTTCTGTGATGAGGTGTAGAAGGATTTCCTAACTACTGTGGCAATGTGATTATCAAAGGAGAGACTACTGTCCACCTGTGTCCCAAGGTCTCGTATCACACTTTTGGTGTTAAGCAGACTACCACCTATGTGATAGTTCATGGGTACAGAGTTTTTACCAAAAGGGATGACAATGCACTTTTTGGCACTGAGCTTGAGGCCATGGCTTTGACACCAGGCATCTGTTTCAGTGAGGCCCTTTTGTAGGATGTCCACATCGTTAGGAGTTTTGATTATGGCTCCTAGTTTGCAGTCATCTGCAAACTTTGTTAGCCAAAGACCTTCTGTGTTGGCCTGTACTTCAGAGAAGTAGATACCAAACAGGAGAGGACCTAGGACTGAACCCTGTGATACTCCACTTGTCACTGGTCTGAAGTTGGATTTAGAGTCTGCTACTTTCACAGTGGGATCTGTCAGTGAGCCAGTTGGCAACCCATCTTGTGACATAGGGATTTATACCTAGTTTAGTGAGTTTATCTATAACTCTAGAGTGGGGGATGGTGTTGAAAGCTTTGGCGAGATCTAGATAGGCTGTGTGTACCACCTTACCCTCATCTACAGCTTTGGTGACCACTTCAAAGAAGTCTATCAGGTTTAGGAGACATGATCTGCCTTTTACAAACCTGAACTGGGTAGGGTCCAGACTTTGGAGATTACCAATGTCGTTGTTTATAAGTTCCATGATGATACGCTCCATAGATTGGCAGACCAGGCTCGTCAGGCTAATGGGGCGGTAGTTCCCGAGATCCGTGGTGGCTCCCCCTTTGTGGAGTGGGATAACCATTGCTGTGTGCCATTCAGTGGGCACAAAGCCTGAGGTGAGGCTATGATTGAACATGGTACTTAGGTGGGGTGTCAGTTCATTCTGTAGTTCATGTAGAACGCAGCCTGGGATGTTGTCAGGTCCCATGGATGCTGTGTTCTTGGCTTTGGAGAGTGTGTTTTTTACTGTGCAGCCATGATTACAGGTACTTTGCATTCTTCCAGTATAGAGATGGTCCCCTTAGGGGATGAGAGAGGGGTAAAGTTAGCACTGAACCTATCTGCCAGGATGTTGGCAATATCAGTTGGTTCTGTATATTTAGTGTCATTGTGCTGTAACTCAGAGCAGATCTGAATGTTGCCATTGAGATTCTTGACATAGCTATAGAATGCTTTGTGGCTGTCTGTGAGTTAAAGAAGACTTCACCTTCTTTGAGACATATCATTTTACAAGAAATAAAGGAGTCCAAGAGATGATTGATGCTTATATTACTGAACTAAGAGAGGATGACTGAGAAGTTGTTGGTTGGTTGTTGTTGTGTCTTTCGGCTTTTTCCCGGTTAGGGGTCGCCACGGCGGAACTCCGGTCCGCTAATGATTGGCAGTAGATTTTTACGTGCCGAGTTGCCAGCCCTGACGCACAACCTTCAACGAAGGTACGCCCATTCACGCATGTCTCCACACAGAAGACATTCTAGCTGGGAATCGAACAGGACAACGTCTTACTGTGAGGCGACAATGCAACCGCAACACCACCACCGCAGTCTGGTGATCCAGAGAAATAAAAAAACATTTTATTGGGAGTACAAGAAACTGAATTAACTTTAATATTAAAGAAACTATCAGTTTTGGTTGAAATTAGAAAATGAGACTCAGAAGAATATGTCTACGTGCTCATGTCTTGCTCTGACTTTCTGTAATAGCAAAAATGCCAAGAAACAGTATAGCAAGAAAAAGCGGATTCTTCTGACAGACTGTCACTGTAGGCCTGATGTTAACATGTTTATGCAAGCTTCTGTTACAATTAAAATAACATGTCCGCAGGATACATAAAGCACTTAAAACATATTATAAGAGGACTACATAAGCAGCAAAGGCAAACCATATTCAACTTTTGGAAGTATAACAATTTTGGCAACGGAAGTCCAGACAATTGGTGAAAGAAGGTTTGTGATTCTGTAGTTAAGTTTTAGTTGCAAGAAAACTTTGAGATTCTTATATACATGAATGATACAGAAGACTGATGGGTTGACAGAGTCACTTCACAATATTTCTAAATGAGACACTGGAAATAGTGTTGATTTGGTTGTCCTTCAATAGAAGAGGGGGAACTGAAGCCACTTTCTGAGTATTTCCAAAGAATGTTATACTGTTTCTTTTTGGTGTCAAGAGAATATTATCAAGTGACCACCTACAGAGGTTTGTGAAATTGTCTTGTAATTTAACCTATAGATCAGAATCTGTATTACATACTAGACACAGTAAGAATATGATCATCAACATACCTGACAATGCTGAGCTGTAAGTGGTCTAGTTACTTTATAATCTGTCCCAAGTTGATACACAATGTTCTTACTGCTAAAGTTGACACAGTAGAATAGAGATAAAGATGGGCTAAGCAAAGGGCCCAAGTATTTGTAGCATATTAGTAAGAGTCTTAGATATATGAGGGATACTGATGGAAAATGTAGGAAGTCTTGGTAGGAAGATTCAAAAAACTTTATGGTATGTACCTTGTTGGTATTAATTTGTAGTATGTTTTGTAAAGTAACAAGTTCATCAGCAAACAAGGCTGTGTCATGATCAAATAAGGTAGTCTTCCCAACATATCCAAGGGGTATTAATACCTTCACTGAATGCAGGCAGATGTCAAAAAGCATCTACCTCAACAAGCTAAATGCCAGTGTTTCCCAACAGGTACCAGTAATAAATGATTCGACACATTACCTGAGAATCCACATTTAAAAAGGTATATGTCTTTATTGTCAGTTGAACAGCTTTCTTCTACCAGTGTCACCTGTGTTAAACCTAAATGCTTTGACATGTTTAGTTGTGTATATGCCATGTATGTAGCAATTTTTTCTTTACCAAATATTTTTTTTTACTACAATTATATACTACTAGGCTACTTTATGCCTCTTTGTATACGTTTCTTGAGCATAATTCTCTGTACTTCACTATGTTACTATTTTCTTTGCATTGTATTCTTTCTCTTTGTACAAATCTCCTGGGCTAAGCATGAAAATAGTCCACTGCAATGAGTACTCTATCCTGGTCAACAAATGGAAATAAATATATGCATACAAACATTTATAAATAATGATCACTGATGAAGAGAAAGAATAAAAGAGGATACAATAATAAACTTGGGGAAAAGCTATTTGAATGGAGAGAAGAATCTGTTTTAAGTTGGGTAGTTCTATTAGAAAAGTAGTCACTAAACAAACCAGACAAGGTGTCTGAATACCAACATGTCCAAAGTTTTCCTGAAGTCAGCCTTTGAACAAGCCACCTCTAAGAAGCTCATTACCCATGGTGCATCTAATCATAGTGGCAGTTAACAACCAAACATGGTGCTGCAGCCTATGATATACATATGACAAACCTCTATGAGAATCATGCATTTGTTAATATATAAGAGATTTGGGTATAAACTATTTCCCATCACTTCAGCAAGGGTAGGTAGAACAAAGGTAGCTTTACAATTATGTAATTTATTGCTGAGATTGTTTGGTAAAGTAATTACACGGGGGCATTTCCAGGAATGTTTTCAAGAAAAGGGAAAGCCAGCAGAGGTAAGGGAAAGCTTATAAAAGAGTAAGTGGCTTAGTGGTCTGCTATTTTAAAAGGAAAGTAAAAATCTTTCAATGGACAAAGTTTGGCAAGTTATGAATGAGATCTTTTATTAAAAATATGAACTAAGACAAAATTGAAATGAAGTTTAAAAGGCATCCATTTGAAATGTAAGCACCCACTATAATGACTCCCTTAATGCTGAGACAGAATGGTTGAATATCTGGGTTAACATATACCAAACCAAGATTGCCATTTCTTAGAATATTTCATTTTCTCCGGAGTATTATGATGTCTGAACTGGTACATATAACTCTAGAGCTGTCCCTTTGCAAAAATAGAGTTTTTTAGAAAAAGAGTAATATTCAATATTTTCTCTTCTACTGCATTTTCAACCTTGTACTTTGTTTCTTAGCATTTCAAGTGTTGAATTTGTGCATTGGAATCACATGAAGTCAGAGCGTGGAAAATGAGGTCAGTGAATAGCTTAACTGCAGAAAAGTAAGGAAATATAGTTAATCGTATCTGCCACAGGTGGATTATAGTTAGCTGGGATAGCAAACCAGGGTAAGAGATTTTGCTGGTTTTACCTGTTACATTTTAAATGTAAAACAGTCAGTTTGCTGTATCTTGAAGTAATACGACTTTAACTTTTAATCTCCATTCTGTAGTCTTTACTAATAGTTTTAAAGTGATGTGTCTGAAGACTATAGCTTTCCATTGCTTTTCTATGTTTTTTTTTTTTGCCTTTGGTATATTAAGCAATAGAAAACAACTATTGTCTCCTTTTTAATATATTTTAATCAAGTAAAACTACTAGATATAGTCTGTGCTGGAGGCATAAAGGAATAAAGTGCTGACTAATTTCCTAAGCAACCCAACTGTGATTAGTGCTTCAGGTGCTGGATGGTACAGGCAGGGAAGATGGCATGATCTTCCTATGGGAGGGATGCTGGTTCACTCATTGCTCAAAACACAGAACTAATGATAGAATCTCAGCAGTAGAGCTGAGGCCCATCAAGATGTGTGGTGCAGGTGCAGGGAGGACTTGAGTGTGGCTGCTGAAGCCAGTAATGGCAGCCTTTGTCGATGCATGTGGAGGAGTCTGTGTTCATGGACTGAGAGGTATAGGTGGCCCCTGTGATGATCTATGTACTCACATGACCACCACTCACAGGATTGGAACAACACATGAAAAATGGCCTTATAGATAGCAAGCCAGCAAAAGCGAGGATGAAAGCCCCCTTCAAACAGCATAATTTCTGATCAAGGGTAGGCTTGTTGGTCATCAGACATGAGGACAAAAATTATATGAAAAAAAAAAACATACTAGGGACAAAGTCCTCTTTTCAGGAGTGGCACAGGAACATCATCTGGTTAGTGACTTCATTAGTCAGAACATAGGCAAATGACAACTAAGGGCAATACGACTCAGGACTACATAGGCAAATGGCAACTAAGGGCAGTATGACTCAGGACTACAGAATGAAGGTCGTTAGCAGCTCCCAGCCTTATTCATCTATGCTGACCTACCAGATTCCTTGTAGTAAACCAAACCATGAAATACTGAGCCACAAGCCAGGAAGACTAGAAAAAAATTCAAGACTTGATTCATACTGGTAATCAAAGAAAGGATTAACCAGTGTACTGTGAAATGGCGACGCATTCGTGACTCATAAGCTGAGAGGAAATGATCTGTAATGAGAACAGGAGAGTTTGTCTGATAGTTGACTGATTACTCAGGAACTCTGAAAGTGAAGAGATAAAAGAACATCTCTGTTCTGAGTTTCTAATGAGTCATTCTACAAGGGACTGATACGGGGTTACAGAGTCTGACCAGTGAGTGACTAAGTTATATGAGATCACTGTTGTTAAAACATGACATAATTAGTCTTCATAAGGGCCCAAATAACCAGGGCAGATGTCACTTAGAAAGATGAAAACACCTTTAAGGTTCGTGATTAAGCTTGATCACAAACACAGGGGAAAAAAAAAAGGGAGACTATAGACTGCAGCTACATATACGTTAGTGTGACACAATCGTGGCTTTAAACACAAGTCAGTTTGGGTTCAATTCTTCACTAAAAGGAAATTAGGGTTAAACTGTGGAACATAAAAATGTTTTAATGAATATGGCATCACCCCAAACTCTATCATCATCCTTTCCAGGTCTGTGAGAGCAAAATACATGGTAGTTATTACTAATCAATATAAAAGCAAAAAATAAAGACTGAATCTAAATCTCAAATAAGAAGACAGTTCCGGGATTCAGGGTAGATAGAACGGCTTACAACTGGTCACCACTGCCAAGAAGACCTCTGGAAATAATATCCGAGATGATAAGGCTCGAAAGATGCTTTTTCTGGAAGGGATAACAGGAGCAGTAGAAACCAAGATGCAGGTATTTAAAGGGAGGATATTCTGAAAGAAATGACAGTGAGGACCATCACTTTTATGAGAAACCTAATAATAAGTTGTACTTGGAGGGGCACTGATGTAGTGAATGAAGAACAGAGGTAGTGAATTACTGGAAAGACATAATTAGGCAATAGCTAGTGGAATGAAGTTAAGAAACCAGAAAGAATGCACAGTGTGGGAGAAAGAAATGGCAGAAGTTAAACCTGAAAAAAAAATGGGGCAACTGCAACAGCGCACTTCAGTGCACAGACAACAGATGCAAAGGAAGATCATGAAATAGTTGTATAAAATTAATTTCACTGTTAGAATAAGGAAAACATTCAACAGCACAAAAAAACTCATCCCCACAACTGAGCATCTCTCCAACAAGCAGTAAATGAAGAATGTATAATCTCTTAATACCAGCAAGCCAATTCTCACACAAGCAGCCAGGTATAGTCTGAGGTGGCTACCCTCATCTTTTTTGTTGCACTCAAATGAAAGAGCAAGAAGCATAGTTGGGGGGTGAAGGGTACAGCTGCCCCTGGCACAAAGTATTAGGGGACACTACTGGCACATGCCAGTCAGTCTCAATTGCATATTAGACTTCTTGCATTTGTGGTCAAAACTTAAGTGTATCAATTTTTGTATGTGGCATAAACTGCAGCAGCTATTTCTTACAAATGTAGCAAGCAGTTTGCTACACTTCAATGAAAAGCATAAATCTGGAGGAGCGGCAAGTGTGACTGGCCTTTTTTTTTTGCTCCTCAACTCTTGACCTTGCTTGTCCATCAGATAAGGTTCACCAGATCAAGAAAGTGACTTTTTTTCTTGTTCCTCAATTTAAAGTTCTTGGGGGAACCCAACAGGGATACAGGACAGGATGCCAAAATGGTTAAGTGCACCTCTAGAAAGGGCCACTTGCAAGGTGTAATAATTGAATGGAAGTCCCAGCTGATAATGCAGCATAAGAACATGATTCACGATAAGCAGGAAGAAAAAACTCAAGGCCCTGCAACAAATCCATAACAAGGAATGAAGTTCAAAACTAGATTCAGAACAAACATTTTGGCTGCTGCCAGTTCTAAGTGAATTATAAAAGGGCCTTTGAACTAGCAAGGGAAACCGCTTACAGCGATTAATATAAGCCACGACTGCACTTAGAACATCATGCAAACCTGGCTTTAGTTCCAGTATCTTTCAGCTATATACTCTGACTCTACAAAAGTCAACAGGCCATGTCAGAAGAGACAGCTTTAACTAATGACAACTGGTGTCTCAAAGCACATTCAATAGTACAGTGCATCAAGCATTGCAGTTACCCTGATACATGGGCAGATATTTAAAGTACAATGAACATAAAAAACAACACAACATATATCTGGGGAAATCCTTCAGTGCCCCAAGCACACACTCATAATGTGCCTACAATCATACAGATGACTTAATGGTATTCCACCCATCCATGACTCCCATGGATGCTTGTGAGAATCCCAGAACCAGAAGGTTAGCCAAGTTGAAAGTTATAGATAGTTCAACATATACAGGGTCATTGAATACCACATTGTTGGGTTACAGCTGTTTTAATCATTACTAATGTTTATAACTGTAATTATGTTATATTTAATATATAACAACAGGAATGTAATATAAGACAAAGCATGAGTTAGTATGCCTGATCATGACGCCCTCTTGTAATGAAGCCATTAGTCTAATGGAAAGGCATCGCTCATATGCAATGTAAAAATATTTATCTAGCTATCTACGTCTATGCGCACACTCATACACACACACACACACATATATATATATATATATATATATATATATATATATATATATATATATATAGGAACACTACTAAATCTCGAACTTTTGAAATCTCGAATTTCAAAAGCTCGAGACCATGTAGCCGAAATCGCACATTACCGAAAGACCAGAAGCACGAAATTCAAAATCCCGATGGTAAGGGATTTTGAGTTAGCACTTCTAGTGTTGCAGTTCAGGTAAGTATGTGTGTGTAAGTGTGTTTGTGAGGGGCTTTAGTGTGTGTGTGTGTGTGTGTGTGAGGGGCTATAATGTGTGGGTGTGAGTTTGCCTTGTGTGTATGTCTGTGCAATCTCGGAGTTGGAATATTAAAGTCGGGGGGGTGGGGGGCACAGCCCCCCACATGGGGGGGGTGCAGGGGGTGAAGCCCCCCTGCTTATC
>NC_056743.1:239768600-239848600 GCF_019279795.1 Protopterus annectens
AACAAAAGCTAGTACAGCAATCATGCATTGTTAATAAACCAGGTGGGTAATAACTCTAAATTATTTATATCCCCTTTAAAATCAAAGGTATAGCTGGTTATTGTAACAGTATTTTATCAAGTAACAGGCTTCACAATCCCATTCAATATTTTACCACTGAAATAGTGCATCTGGCTTAGTTAAACCCTGATTGGTGGATATTCTCTCCACTAAAACCAACAACATAGCCAGCTTTAGATACTTGCAATACCTGTGGCTACAAGGGGGCCTCTTAATCATCCTTGACTGTGTGGGGGCCCCACAGAAGCAGCTGATGGATAGGAAAAATGTATTCATTTACTGATTATGTTCTTTAACCTGAACAGGGTTCTGGTATGACCCTTTTAGGATAAAGCTGATAAAGAACATAAGCAAGGTAAGCAATAGAGAGATCAGCAGGCCAGAGTGACTAATCGAATGAAGTTCGGAGATGACTGCAAACTAGGAGCCATAGTCAAGTCCCCAAATGATGTGGACATCCTACAGAAGGGCCTTGCTGAGACAGATGCCTGGTGTCAGAGCCATGGCCTCAAGCTCAATGCCAAAAAGTGCAGCGTCATCCCCTTTGGTAAAAACTCTGTACCCATGAACTACCACAGAGACAGCAGTCTAATTAACACCGAATGTGTGATAAGAGGCCTTGGGACCCAGGTGGACAGTAGTTTCTCCTTTGATAGTCACATTGCCACAGTAGTCAGGAAGTCCTTCTACGTGGCACACCTCGTCATAAAAGGGTTCTCATTCAGGAAAAAAAGAGGTCACTGTTCCCCTCTACTTGACACTCATTAGACTCATTATACAGTACAACGCCCCTTTTGGAATGTATCTCACAAGACATCTGCAGCAGCTGGAAAGGTCACAGAAGTACCTCACAAAGGGGATTACTGGCCTCAAACAAATGCCCTATACTGACCGCCTCAAAAAACTCCAGCTTTACTCCATAGCATATCGCCTACTCCGAGGTGATCTCTGCCTAACATATAAAGCTATGTCAAACCCAGAGCTGTTGGATATGTTACACCTAAAGAAATCCCAATCCCTCCGAGCTACATGCTCTAGGGACCTAAACCTTGTCACCACAAGAAAAACAAGAAAAAGGATGCCACAAGCTTAAAACACCACCAATTTATTGTAAGCGCTTTCGTGCAGCCCAATTCACTGCACTTCTTCAGGACAAAAAAATCCCTCCAAAATACTTCTTAAATAGTATATCACATCAATTATATCACGATATTCAATTAACTATTTAAAAATTTAAAGAACCAGATTTTATAAAAAACTTTTAAACTAATAAATTATTAAACATCTATAAATACCAACAAGAATATACATAATAAATAACTAAAATAAATTAATGTTAACTAATTAGAAAAATGTAAACATATTTCTTATTCAGTATTATACACTAAAAATATTAAGAATACTTATTTCATCTTTCCAAGGCTTTTAATTTTAATAAACATTTAATAGAGCAATATTCATTAAGTCCTGGAAAGGTATTGGCACTAGTACGAAGTTATCATAACTACTCCCTTTCTTCTAATTTCAAATGCCATGGTCCACCCCGAAAATTCTTCTTTACTTGTTCTATGACAACAAATTTAAAAATATGTTGGATTGTCTTTAACATGTTTTGCTAATGCATTATTTACATTACCTTTACCAATACTATAAAAATGTTCATAAATTCTATTTTTTAACTTTCTCTCCGTTTTCCCTATATAAAACTCTAAACCATAAAATAAAAAAAAAACCCTCGAAAAATATTTACTATCAACAATCTCTTTACTAAAGACATCAAAAGTAATAACTACATAAATCTTCCTGCGTGTATGTTCCCTGTCTCCATCACATTTACTGTTACTAGATCTAACCATATCATCATGTGTATGAATTTCAGATTTTAATTTCTCCAGTGATTTCATAACAGACTGTCATAGCCCTTATTCAAAAACATATTTACTGTTTTACTTATTTCTTGTTCTAATTCATTCTCATCATTACGCAACCTATATACACAAAACATTTCCCTATATGGGAGTGCTTCGAGTAAATGGTGAGGCGACAACTCGAACCATGTAAAAAATTATCACTATCCTCAAATTTCCAATGAACCCTGGCTTTGATTCTTCCATCTAATAAACATTGTAGATGGACATCCAAAAATACTACAGAATCACCAAATTGGAGTCCATCAAACTTAATATTAAATCTATTATCCAAATCTTGCACAAGTCTGTATTAACTCAAAACCTCCCTTACAATTAAAGATCAAATTATCAATGGATATATAATACTTCACTACAGAATTCTGAGCAAATACATGTCTGTATAAATATTCCTCTTCGAATAAACCCATAAAGAAGTTACCATACATGGGGGCAAATGGTTGTACCTTGTAACTGTTGATAAATATTGTCAGAAAAACAAAAATAATATTGGGTTAAACAAAAATATATCAGTTCTGTTATGTAGTTACTAACAGGACTATCTCCTAGATGGAATTTCAAAGCATCAACACAAAATTCATGGCAAATACTAGTGTGTAAACTTTTAACATCAATAGTTATCCAATACATATCACTCATCCAATTTAGTCCTTTAATCTTGTCCAAAACATCAAAAGTGTCTTTTATGAACTGTGTAAAAATAATTCTGTATTGTGTAAAAAATAGTTACAAACAGAAACTATAAGCCTATCAGGTGCGTTAACCATTTCTTTATGGTATTTTGGGAAGACAGTACAAATGCACCATAGTGCATTCTTCGGTACAAAACTTCTTTTTAATGTCATTCCACGAAAAGTAACCCAACCTGTAGCCTTTCTCTAAGAAAACTTAAAATTATTTTTTTAGTATCTATATAATCAGTTATTGACACCTTTTTATAAACATTGTCATTATTTAGACAGTCAAAACACATTTTTATATATTGGGTAAAATTCATTTTAACAATTTTATTTCCTTTGTCAGAAGGTTTAAAAATAAGCTCCCTTTGTTCACCCAAATCCTTTAAGGTTTGCCATTCCAACTTAAATTATAATTAATTAAATGCTTGTTCCTCATAAAATCAAAAAATACGGTTTCCATAGCAAAATCTGTGATAGCAACAAACCGCTGCACCCGCTCTTGGTTAAAAGGGGTCATAAAATTACTTTTACAAACTATCTTACTAGTATCAAGTTGGCAGTATGCATTATATTTCCAATAATCACTTTCATCAGAAATACGTGTAAAAGAAACTATCAACTGAAGTATCAGTCCCATCTTCACCAAGGTTAAGGTTAAAGGCAGTTGTTTGCCAAAGTGCTAGCGTTTGTGATTTTAACGGGTCGAGTCAAGTGTTTGAAGGTTTCCTAAATCCCCAGGGTCAGTGGATGCACTCTCCTTGTGCAAGGGGATGACAGTAGCCATTTTCCATTCAGCAGAGACAAAACCAGTGCTTAGACTATGGATGAAAAGCATTCCCAATGGTGTTGCTAACTCCTGTTTTAAACCGTTGAGGTTGCAGGCTGGGATGTTACCAGGTCCCATAGAGGCCATGTTTTTAGCCTTTGAGAGAGCAGTTAAGACTTTATCTTTAGAGATACTAGGTGGAGAACAGGTGGTAGGAATGTTTTGGGGTATATTTGGTGGGGACAGGGGAAGAAGCTTTCACTGAACCTGTCTACTTTCACTACCAGTGCAGTGCAAATCTGGGCTTTTCCTTTAAGGTTTTGGATGCAAAATAAATGCCTTATGGTTATCCTTAGCTAGGGATGCTAATCTAGATTTGTAGTTAGCTTTAGTGGACTTTACAAGATGTCTTATTTGCTTGGACAAGCTGAGAAAGGTGTGCTTCCAACTCTGAGATCACCCCTTTTTGCTCTTAGACAGCAATTTCTTCCTCTTATTATACAACCTGTTTATCTCCACCAGGCAAGTTTGTTTCATAAAATCTGTTAAAAAGTGTGCAGATGTGAAAAGCAAATCTCATACTCATATCCAAAACCTCGCAATTCTTAAGGCTAAAACACAGTTAATGCTAATTTTATAATTGACTCCAGGATGTTTATCTTCCCCCAATCTCAGTTGCCATTTTAATTTGCAGCAAACAGTCATTCTTACCATAACCCCCTTCCAGGGGGGGTCTGTATTATTTCTTCTACAGCTTAGGTTGTCGAATGTGCAATGATCAACACCAAACTGTCAAAGTTTCAAAATCGCGAACTGCCATATAAGTGAATTTGTTTCTTGGGAAAGAATTTGCTTGGCTGTTATCAGGGATTTGCCCTTTTCCAAATGTGGTGCAATCTCAGCGTTGGTATACTTAGTTGGGGGGCACAGCCCCCCACATCGGGGGGTGTGGGGGTGAATTCCGCCTCTATATTTAGGTTGAAAATTTTATTTTATTTCCGGACAGCTTAGCAAATTCTTTCCCAATGAAAGAATTCTCGTATAAGCCTTTCGCGATTTTGAAACTTCGATGCTTAGATGTCGATCATTAAGCATTCTAATACCTAAGCTGTCGAAAAAAATAATATAGACCCTCCCAGGGGTGTTCTTTCCACTTTTTCCAACTCTATAAAATAAAAAAATGTAAAATGTGTAAATTTAATGGAATGTCTGTATAACATACTACTGTCCTTTTTATGAATATCATATTCATGCCCATAAATGTGCTTTCATTAATCCCTCTCACTGTTACCAATGTAATAAGCTGGGCATGTGGGTGCATTTCGCTAAAACACTTTACTCACAGTACTACAATTAAAACTTCCCTTAATATTAAGCATTCCATATGTTTTCAAGATTTAAGTTAACCATAGGTGAAATGAATCTACACAGAGTGCAAGAATCTCAAATTTTGGTACCATTCTTAGGGAAGAATATGATTATTCTTTTGTGCTGATAACTAAACTATGCATCAAAAATGATATCGTCTGCCTCAGGTAACCAAGCCCCCAAGATGGCCTTAGGATCCACGACCAGCTCCAGCAAATAATGGAAGTGTCTGGGAGATAAGGAGGGTGGCTGGAAGACCCAGCGTGGAAGTGGTCTCTGGGCACTGGGCCACTATCATGAAGTCGGAGCGGAACAAAAAATGATATTCTCTGCTGAGGTGGGTGTTTGTGATGAAGAAAGAATAAAGGTTAGAGAAGAAGGGAATGAGATGTTGAAGAAGGCATTTCATGAGTGTTATAATCCAAAAATGTAATAATTAAACCAAGAATGCAAAGGCAGGAAATACAAAACTTGGTAGGGTTGTGAAGTTGGTGGGGATACACTTGGCATACATGTGTGAATGCAAGGGAAGAGAATAGAGAAGGTACAGGAGTGTGGGGAAAAAGAAAATGAAAAGGGATGTGTACTAATTCTAGGGATCTGGGCTTCAACATTTCATTTTCAGTTGTGTTTTTGAGGGTGATATGCAAACTACACATTTAAGCTAAACATGAGCAAATGTGGAAGAAACAGAATACAGCACTGCAAAGATATAAGATTTACAGTGCGAGTATGTGAGCACAGCAAGGAAATACATGTGAAATGCTGTGTGTTAAGGAGGAATACGGAACGTTGGTAGATATTCATAGCCAATAGACCATCAGATCGAATAGAAGATATAACAGTGGTTTAGACAGAAGATAAAAAAAGAGCAAATAAAAAAAATAAAATCATAATAATTATAATAACAGTGACCCACCCCTAACATGCACCCTTGTCAATATAAGGTGATAAAATTGAAGGTACTAACATAGAGGGTGCTTTTAGAGTGTTAAATGTAAAATGGCTGATACACAAGAAGCCATCTCCAGAAACTGATGAACTCATAATTTAATATCTTCATAGAGGCTTTAGTCTGCAGACATTTCCAACAAGACTAAATAATACAAACATGGTTTCCATCATGCTAGAAAGTATTGGTTCTCCAAGTGGGTTAGCTAAGTAAAGTTAATTCTGAATAATCTTATATTAGAAGTTATGGCTTAAGAGAGAAATGGAGAGAAAGAAGGTAGTTAACGAAATGAGCAGACATGCAGTGGGATTTATTCCATACAATAATGTTAAGGATACAGGAAAACCGGAGGTGGGGAGGGGATTTTATTTTTTTTTTATTTTTAATTTGTTAACTGGGGTAGAGCACTGATCCCAATTGACATATCAGTCTAGGTTGGAGTAATTAACTGAATATTGCCCACTCAACACTTCTTGAAGATGCATCCTACAGAAGTTCAGGACTCTAACCTAGATGCCTTCTAGGCTTGTACCCGAAATTGTAATTTCAGGTACAAATCTAGAAGGCATCTAGGTTAGAGTCTTGAACTTCTGCAGGATGTATCTTCAAGAAGTGTTGAGGTGCTAGAAAGTGTAGTATCCTCACTTTTAGTATACATCCCCTCCACTTATACTATATAGACAACACACCACTACAAAATGAAAATCTATTCAGGGACCTAGGTACTTGAGTTGATTGCTCATTCTCTTTCGCAATCACATGACAATGGTTCTCAGGAAATCCTTTTACTTACCCAGCTTATTGCCAAATGAATATCATGGTCTACAGAGGTCAATACCTTATATTCAGCATTGTTTAGGCCATTTATTGAATATATTGCCCCCTTTGGAATGTATATCACATTTCAGGATGGTTATTCGGCTGAGTATCTGGGACAAAGAGAAAGGGCAGTACTCATATTAACTGAGAGAGGAGCTCCAAAAATGACAGAAGAGGGGAAAAAAGATAATAATGGTAGATTTGTAGTACTATAGATCTACTGGCAAGGGAGGAAGATTATGCTGGCACACATTTATATTCCACCAAAAACTGCTACAATGGAGCTTTAGAAAATTCTGGGAGAAATAATTAGCTTTCATTAGGGAATATTACTTATAGGTGGGGACTGGAATATGATTTTATTTTTATTTATTTTACATTTGTTTACTGGGACAGTCCGACTGGCGAAGGCCCAGGGAGAAAAGCTCCACAATTAGATTAACATCAACATGATAATACAAACAATCATATAACAGTGATAACTAAGGTAAGTACAGACATAAGTCTCATAGAATCCAGTCTAAACAATAAACAATACATCAGCAGTAAGTGAATAAATTTACAAAGATAGAGAGTCTCATACATCAAAGCTTTAACACTGATTAGTGAGATAGGATAAAAGAATAAAAAAAATATTAGACATGACATATTATACAATTTTAAGTTGACAGTAAGATACCTAACTGTAGCTTATATACAGTAGTGATAGCA
Organism: Protopterus annectens; assembly: GCF_019279795.1. Taxonomy (NCBI): domain Eukaryota; kingdom Metazoa; phylum Chordata; order Ceratodontiformes; family Protopteridae; genus Protopterus; species Protopterus annectens. Next base: position 239,775,885 of record NC_056743.1, read on the forward strand.
GGAAGGAAGGTGTAAAGTGTGCTGAGATTGTGAGAGCCATGTGATGCATGGACATAGCAATGTATTCATAAGATGTGATTTGAGAGCATTTTTGAAATGTGTGTTAGTGGGAGCAGAGGTCAGAGAAGGGGGAAGGTTATTCCAGGATCTAGCTATGGCATGAGAAAAAAGAGCTTTCCCTGAGTTGTTTTTAGCTTTAGAGATGCAGAGGGCAGCTTTCTCAGTAGATCAGAGAGGACGATTAGTTCTGTATGGAGAAAGTAAATTGCTTAGTGCTGGGTTTTTTTCAGGATGTCTAACAATATTTAAGACAATAACTGGCTGGTGGTAATTGAGTAGCTGGGGAAGTTCTAACCATCGTAGTCCCTTAGAGATTGACAATGATGGGTTCTGAAGGTGGAGTTGTTAGCAAACTTGGCAATTTTATTGTAACATCATTCAAGTCTGGTGAGATCAAGTTTTCTGACATGGGTAAGAATTGGGGCGGCATACATTAGAGTGGAGAGTACATGGTTTTGGGCTAGAGTGATCCGTGCATGTTCTCAGAGGAATTGTTTATGTCTATATAGGGTTCCCATTTTTTGTGGACCTTTTTTATGGTTTGTGAGATATGGACATTGAAGAGTAGGTTATTGTCAATTTCTACACCGAGGAGTTTGGTATGGTCAGAGGGAGATATGGTACCATTATTGGAAGAGTTTTGCAACAATGAGGATGCATCTGGGGTCCTAGAAGGGAACATATAACAAAAGAGGGTAGATTTTTGGAGAAATTTATGAAAATATTTGGTATGGAAGACATGAATTCAGTATTAGGAGTTTGGAGAGAATTTACATATTAGTTGCCAAGGTACAAAAACTGGGCTAGTCTAGACAGAAGTTATATTTCACATGACCATGTGCATTTAATTGAAAGTTTTGATATGTATCTGAAACAATTTCAGATCATTCATCATTATTAACTATAACAAAAATGCAGGGTAATAAAATAAAAATGTGACACTTGTGCTTTCCAACCTGTCTGTCAAAAAGAGAGGAATTTAAGGAATGGGTAGTGGAAAGTATTCTGGAGTTATTAGAGAAGATAGCAATTTCTTCTGACAATACAGTGAGGGAATGGGATAAAGCTAAAGTGGAGTTTAAAAATAGGATGGAAATAAAAGAAAAAGAGATATGGTCAAGAAGTAACAAGAATTACTTAAAGGGACTATCAAAAGGCTAAAATATTGCAGAATAGGGGGAATCTCACAGAATAAGAGGATCAACTGTAGAGTGCTAAGAGAAAATAAGAGACTAGATTGATAATATGCATGAGTTTAGAAAGACTGCTGTTAAGCAAATGTGTTTGATAACTCCAGATTACAAAAACTTTTAGCACAACAGCTTAGGCAATAAAAAGTAGGAAGGGTTGTTGCCCATCTTAGGAAGCCTATAACAAGAAAAACAGAGATCCTTTAGAAGTATTAGAAATATTTTGTGTATTTTATGAAAATCTGTATAAAAGCAGAAAAATGTGGAAATCAAGAAAAAATACATACAGAAATGTTTATGGAAGAATTAAGTATGCCAAGCTCAGAGGTGGATGAGTCTCAAATACTAATAGCTGGAATAAGTGAGATGACATAATAATGGTGCTGTATATCCAATCCAATCTACAGGAAAGTCTCCAGGAATAGATGATATTCCTGTGGAAGTTTGGAAGCGAGGAGGGAAGAAAATGATGAAGATCTGGAAGGTTTTGTTTAACAGTATTTTAAACGGAGGAGTAGCACCAACAGCCTGGAAGAACGTGGGAGGCAAGGTAACACCTTTGCTTCCTAAGATCTTCTATGCAAGGAACCTACCTGTTTCCTGACAACTTTCTCCAAAATTTTCTACTGAAAACACATTTCCTTATATCTGAATAACAGCGGGAGTTACAAAAATGTGATATCTCTTTTGTAAACAATGGGCTCTACACTGGTGTTAGTACCAAAGGTCTGTCTGTAGATGTTAATTTTATAGTGCAGATTTAGGAAAGAAAAAAAATTGTTTGCCAAAAAATGTTAGAGTCAATCAAAAGGTTGTAACCAAGTCTGCAAGACAGATCCAAGATAACAATGAAAGAATTCTCATTTGTTCATGAGCTTTCCATTGATGTAAGACGAGATATAGCATGCTGCTGTTTTTTGATATTTCCAAATCTATGCAAAACAGTCATATAATAATTTCACAATATTTCAAAATATTAATCTAGAAAATCTGTGTTAGATGTCAAGAATCAGTGGCAACACTGTGTGCCTTAGCGTTTTGTATTATTTGTTCACCTGTAGGTCACACAGCTTTTATTACATTCATGCAATTATGAAAACATAGATAATAGTCATAACTGCTTTATCAAAAGTGTGTTTATACCTTAGAATGCCTTCACCTGACCCACCATGTTTTAATGTCATTCTTTACACTAACATCCATTGCTTGATTACACCACCCTCAACATGACACCATCACACTCTGTTTTGGGATTATTAAGGTAAACATGGAAATGTCCTATTTTTTCATAACTTTTTGCAAAAACTCATTAACTTCAGGTCTACACATTCAATGCTGACCATTTTCACTGCCATGTTTAGCAAATTATGTCAGCTTGTAGATGCCTCCTTGCTGCCTTAGTTTTATATATGTACTTTTACCAACACTTCAGAAATTAGACTATGAAAACAGCGAGGAGTATACTCATTTCAGGAGTACAGGGAAGTCGCCTGTAAAGACAGATATATTCTAGCAAGATACACAGGAACACTACTTTCCTGATGATTGCACTCTTGTAGGAAGCAACAGGGTACAGAAGGCAAAGCCAGCTGTAAGAGTGCTGAGGCCTGTAAGAGAGTGCTGAAGCCTGTCCCAACAAAAAGACCCTGGAACTATACATCAGAGGTATTGCTGGGACCAAAACTGTTTGGCCAACTTACAATGTATACTGCTTAGGGAATCAAGAAAAAGACATGACTATCTGCTAAAGATTAGGGCAAGTATAATTTTCAGTGAAAGGGATTTATATACATAGATAACTTAGTCCCTTTTTATCCCTATGTTCCATTGCATGTCACTGCTATGGGGGGGGGTATGTTTTCAGTTGTTCATGTGTGTGTGCATGTGTGCAATTAGAAAGCTGAATAAGGTGATACTGTTGAAATGCTTCTGTCTAAAAATGTATTTTAAATCAAGTCTTTTTTAACATTCTGTTAAACTAGTATTTCCCCATTTACTGTTCATGATGCACACAGAGAACAAACCAGAGAGGGACTACAAGCTACGGAGAAATTACTGGGGAAGAGAAAAAAGACAACCACTATTAGGCTTCCACTGAAGGTCAGGTAATTTTTCAGTAATCCTTATTAAACATGACATTTAAAAAAAATGCCAGAGGTCCATATTGAGCAGCAGCAGAAAAGAAAACAAACCACAATAAAATTTCTTTTATTTTTTCATATAGTATACATACACATTTTACTTTTAATAATTTTTATTCACACTATCACATAAATTGCTCATTTCCTGCCTTCCCTTAAATTTTACTCCCCAGGTTTCATCACCTTTGACTGGAACAATGCAGTTCCTGTAGTTAAATATAGTTTTTGTCTCTGTACATGTGTACATATTACAGCGACAGCTGTGCGACAGTAGAACTTTTAAAATGTTGGACTATATGCTAGACAAGGACTATTGGCAAAAAAAGGAAGGAGAAATACCCTGATGCCAATTTACAAAGCTCAATTGTTAGTACAGCATAAAAAGAGTAGCAGGATGCAGGGATGTACTATTTGAGGGTGTTAGAGATGCAGTGTTCACAAACATTCAAGTATGCATGTCAGTGTGTGTGTGGGGGGGGGGGGGGGCTGTGGATGTGCATGTATGTAAGTGAGAAAAAAAAATTTCCAGATAACATTCTAGATGTAGTCACGAATGAAAAAAAATATATAAATAAAATGGTAATACAATTCAAGAGAACTGAACAATAAAGCTGTGCATGGAAAGACAACCAATGACAGGGGTAGTTTTTCCAAACAATGGGACTGATTTCACCCTTCACTTGAACAGTACAGTTTCCAAAGTGACTTCTATATATTGTTTTCTCTTGGTAGTAGTGCCTGTTATGTTCGTGTGTGTGACTCTCACAAGTCCAGACAGTATACCATTTCCTCCCACGTCTTCCTTTTACTGTCTTAGTGCACAAATGTACAAAGCAATTATTACATTACATATTTTATTACCTCCATCCCCTGGCAATAAAATTAACAGATTAGAAACAGCAAGCAGAGGAATAAAAGTGAAAACTGTTCCGTATATGGGAACAAATAAGAATTTAGTGCAGAATGCATCAAGTACCAAGAACGTTGATGGCTAAATTAAAATTGACAAACTTGCCTTAGTCTACATTCCATGTTAATGAGTAACCAGTCTTTCTCAGATTTGCGACTCTAATATTTCTGAATTTCTTCTATAATACAAAGCCATCAGTTGTGTGGAAAAAAACAACATAAACATTAATGAATGAAAGCATTTTTCATGTTACATTCTCTTTATGAAGAATATTAAGGCCTCACAAAATGATGCTACTGTGCTCTCTTACTTCATGTTCAAATATTTCAAGAATTTCGAAACTGTACATCATTTTCATTACAAAAATTCAACTGTATTCAGTCAGAGAAACTGAAGTTGTTCAGTAAAATACAGTTCATTATTACTAACTTGTAAACTGGAATTCATCACTGAATGATTTTTACCATTTCATGGCAATAATAATTCTATATTTTAATACACAAGTATTTTCATAAGAAGGCAGTCATACAGATGCACATTCCATAAAATAAAGGTGGTAATAGTAAGATTTTTTTTTTATTATTATTTTATGGCATGTAGTAACTCATCCCTTCACTGCAGTGGTGGTGCTGCGGTAGCATTGTCACCTCACAGTTAGACATTACCCGTTCGATTCTCAGAGCATCTTCTCTGTGGCGACATGTGTGAACGGGCGTTCCTTCGTTGAAGGTTGTGCGTTAGGCCCGGCAAGCCAGCACGTAAAACTCTACTGCCAATCATTAGCAGACCGGAGTTCTGCTGTGGCGACCCCTAGCCGGGAAAAGCCGAAAGACACAAACAAACAAACAAACAAGTAACTCATCCCTTCAAATTGTCATTTGTATGAATCATAAACTGCTTGATCAGCTTTCAGGACAGCAGAAATTATTTCCACAGGGGCAATACAGTACTTTCATCCTGCTTTATGGAAACAAACTGCAACTCCAGTATATAATACACCTTTTTGCTTTTTTTGAGTAACACAGCTCAGACCCTTAGATTAACAACATAAGATTTCACAACCACAAGAGACAAGAGGCCAGTAAGCCAATTATAACATGCAGTTTTAATAAAGTGCATGTTACAATTGGGTCACTGGTCTCTTGTGGTTGTGATCGTTTGGAGAGAGTTGTGGTGGACAACATAAGATTTCAGTTCAGGGTTGAGGGTTGGCATAATAGTTAGGATATTTGCATCACAAATACAAGGTATAGGGTTTAATTATTAGCTTTGAGGGAAATTGGCTAAGCTTAAAAAGGTTCACAAGGCCTATTTCTTAGCTATGAACCAATTAGGTCTTTCTGAGCAATCTAACAGCATGATAAAAACAGAATGTTTTGCATTTTTTTTTTTTTTTTGCTGGAGAAAAGTGCAATTTGGGCATGCTGAGAGTTTCAACTGGTTCTTTATAAAAATCAGTACATTTTAAATTACTTCATTTCTGCGTCCGAGATTTAATCAACAAAGCAGTTCCTTTGTCATTTATATTCTATTCATATTTGTCCATGGGATGACTATAAATTTGCTCTCTAAACTTCACTTTCTCTAGGACAAGAGAAATGCTAAGCTGTCAATTATCATTTGGTGTTGAGATCCCTGGGATGGAGTTTGAACAGACCTTGGAAACCAGGATGCCTAGTGAGAGTTGTCTGGGGAATACCAAGCCATTGCTGTTTTGCAAGATGAATTGAGCTATCACCTCCCAGAAGAGCTCTTAACATATTCTTGGGGAGGTCAGAGACATGGAGTTTGAATAAGCTCTGTTTAAGACCTTAACAGCTCAGACAGCTGTAAGGAGGTGTGACCAAATGGTGACAGGTGCTTGTCATGGTGATGACACTAGCAGCAATGACTGTAATTGTCAGTTTAAAGAAAGAGGTCTTATGTGCAATGCTAAAAGTGGTAACTGTGAATTTGACTGACAGGTGTTGACAAGACAACGGCAGCAGCTGTGGAAGTTACTAAGGTGAAATCCCACATGTGGGAGGAATTTGGTGAGGGAGCATTGCATGGGATATCCACAGCATGATGCACATAAACCATATGTTGATTCAGATAAGCTGGGATGAAGCTATGAGGATAGATCACATCCATTTAGAATTGTTGAAGAGCTGGAAATTTTTAGGGTGCTGTAGTCAATGTGCCTTTTCAACATTACATGGAAGGCTGGGTATCAGCTCTACATTGAAATAAAGGTAATAGATTTTTCCTCTTTTCCAAAACCTAAGATCATAACAACTCTCAACTGCTATGATTCAGACATAACACTGTGAGTTTTGCTATCAAATCTAGGTCAGCTACTCTTACAACTACAAACTGTCTTCATAAGGTTATACCATTTAAGGGCATATCCCCGTTAACAAAAATAAACAAGTAAATAAATACATAAATAGAAACCGATCAAACTTGTCAGCCCACCTGGGAAGGTATATGGCAAAATGCTATAAAGAAAACTTCATCTAGTAGTTCAGCCTATGATTTAATAATGCATATTTCATCCTGGCCTTTGAACCATGGATCATCCCTTCACATCTGAAGGAGATTGTTGAAGATAAGTGCATTCACTAATACTACCTACGTATATATTGTGGAATTGGAGATGGCATAAATCCATGCCCTCCAGAATATCCTGAGGAGAGTGCTACAAAACTTGACAACAGAACTACAGAGGCCTTCCATTCACTCCTTATAATGGATACCTATCAAGTAATAAGATGATTTGTCAATCATATGGTCAAACCAGTACTGAAAATTCAGTCCGTTAAAACAAACTCAAAACAAAGACAACACCCTCATACACTACAGAAACTGCTTTTGCAGGGGGACAAGCCCCACTGTAACCACCACACCCCCTTCTAATTATATATACCAACTCCAGGATCACACCACAGTGAGGAAAAGGGCAAATTTCCCGATCTCTACTATAATGCAACATCAGTCAGAACTGTTTGATGAACCAAACTGTTGATATGGGTTCAGAAGGACTGAAGTGTCAATGATATGGGTTCAACCATACAACATTTGACAATTTGTCCATTCAGTTATTTGATAGGAATACCCTTATATTTGTGTTGTGTTATGTTGTGTCTACACTCTTAGTATTAAGCTGAAGATAATCAAATATAGGTATCTGCTAAAGTTGTGTCTCATTTCCCTTTCTGTTTTTGATTTTATGTGAAGATATCATACGGCCAAAATCTGGTCATATGAGAACTGTATTTGTGTCGAGTGTAGGTGATACTGCTCTCTTTACTCCAAGTGACTGTGATTTCCAGTGTGCACTGCAGTGATTCATGGCCAAGTTTAAGGCAACCAACACTAAAATCATTGCATCCAAATCACACACAGGCCATGATTCTCAAAAGGAAAAAGTAGTGTGTTTTATCTAGGCATTGGGGAGGAATTTCCATATCCTGGGGTCTTGTTAATGAGTGAGGGAAAAGGGGAACAGGAGACTGGCCATTGAACTGGTGCAGTGGTAGCAGTATTCCAGACATGGATCACAATTTTGTTGGGAAAGTGGGAAGTGACTCACAGGATAAAAATCTTCACTCTGCCAACTTATTCTTTGTCCTTAACTTCACTTATTGTAATGAGCTTTCAGTTGCATCCAAAAGGATGAGATCCTGGATGTGTAACAGAAATGTGGTTCCTCCATAGAGCACTGGGTTCCTGCTCTGTAAGAAAGGGAGGAGATGAGCAGTGTTAGTGGACCTCAGGATAAATCCACTGTTTCTCCATGTTAAATGGAATCATTTGAGGTGTTGACTGCACCACGTGAATTGCTCTCTCTGATGGTTGGTGTATCAGGCATAGTTGACTGAAAGACATTCCTGAAACAGACCCAGAACACAATGAAGGGATTATATATTTTAGCTTACTTTGGAGTGCTTGGGGGGGTCCCATGTAATGAGCTGGAGATTGTTGCAGATAACAGGGAAATCTGATCTACTCTACTCAGTTTGCTCCTATAGGTTCAAAGGTCAATAAAAGATAACTAGTTTGCAAGCTATTATATGCCTAGACAATAACCTGACAGTAAACAGAAATGAGAATCAAACCCTGTATTTTACATCTTTGAGGTAAACATCTTACTCATTATCCCAGCCTCCAACCCCTTTTACTAGGACAAGTAGTTCAGAAAATGTTGAGTGTTGTAAGGATACATACCTATTCATTTGTCCTTGTCTTCTGTTTTTGTTGAAAGTTAAGACGGTGTTGTATAGGGTGTGTGGCCAAGGATGAGCCTTGAGTAGCAGCACTTTCTCTCAGCTCTGCCTTATCAAAACTTTTATGACAGGAAATTTTGAATATATCTTTTTTTACGTATTTAGATTCATCTAATAGTCTATTTAGATAGTATGTTCATTTGTTTTATTTTTTTCCTGTCAAAATATAAGAAACAAACTTCTGACATCAAATACAACTTAAAAAAAGCAAAAAATAAAATTTTAAAATACCACCAAGGCCACCGATCCAAGAAGTAAGCATTTTTAATGAAACACTTAGCACCTTGGCTTCTACAGCCTTCCAAGAGTAAAAACACTACAAAACACAGCTCATACTATTGGACTGCAGGACTGCAGCCCCCCCAGCTGTAAAAAAAAAAAAAAAAAATTAGTGTCCATTTCCTGAACTCAGACTGCTGTAAAAAATAATAATTTAGAGTAAGTGTTCCCAAACTCAGACTGGTTAAACAGCAGTCTGGATTGGGAAACAAGGCATCATACTGCAGATGCCCCAGAAGTCTATGCAGCTACAACCGCATAGACTGGAAGGGGATTGGACTGCAATGTCTGCAGGCTGGATAGCTGTAAAGCCTGTAGCTGCTGCTCTCGCAGGACCAGATGAAACTTGGCTTCTTAGTTTTTTGGCTGGCAATAACTTAAGTTTTCTCTGCTTTTATGGAGGGAGCTGTTATTTTCCAGTTCACAGATGGAGTGAATTTAACAACTACTAGAGGACCAGAGGGAAAGTGAGTTATTTTTATTCCAGAGGCAAGGAGCATAGAGAGAGTTATTTTTATTGCTATTTCCAGTGTGTGTACTTAGCTCACAGGACCGGGTGAAACTTTGCTTCTGCTCTTATTTTTATTGCATGTACCTAGCTGCTCTCACAGGACTGGGTGAAACTTTCCTTAGCTATTTCAGTGTGTGTACCTAGCTGCTCTTATTTTTATTGCAAGTACCTAGCTCCTCTCAGAGGACCAGGTGAAACCTTGCATTCTGCTCTTATTTTTATTGCTAGCTATTTGAGTGTGTGTACCTAGCTGCTCTCGAAGGACCAGGAGAAACTTTGCTTAGTGAGTCATTTTTATTCCAGAGGCAAAGACCATAGGGAGAGTTATTTTTATTGCTAGCTATTTCCAGTGTGTGTACCTAGCTGCTCTTATTTTTATTGCATGTACCTAGCTGCTCTCGCAGAACTGGGTGAAACTTTGCTAGTGAGTTATTTTTATTCCTGAGGCAAGGACCATAGGGAGAGTTATTTTTATTGCCAGTGTGTGTACCTAGCTTGCAGGACCAGGTGAAACTTTGCTTAGCTATGCTCTCGCAGGACCAGGTGAAACTTTACTTAGCTATTTCAGTGTGTGTACCTAGCTGTCTGCACAGGACTGGGTAGAACTTTGCTTAGTGAGTTATTTTTATTCCAGAGGCAAGGATCGTAGGGAGAGTTATTCTTATTGCCAGTGTGTTTACCTAGCTTGCAGGACCAGGTGAAACTTTGCTTAGCTATGCTCTCACAGGACAGGGTGAAACTTTGCTTAGCTATTTCAGTGTGTGTACCTAGCTGCTCTTGCAGGCCTGGGTGAAACTTTGCTTAGTGAGTTATTTTTATTCCTGTGGCAAGGACCATAGGGAAAGTTATTTTTACCAATGTGTGTGCCTAGCTTGCAGGACTGGGTGAAACTTTGCTTAGCTATGTTCTTGCAGGACCAGGTGAAACTTTGCTTCTGTGGTTTAATAACTTACAGGGAGTTGTTAGTTTCCTGTTCACAGACTACTACTACAGAAGACCGGGATTAGGAGGGAAAGTTACTTTTATTCATTCCAGGTGTGTGTGTATGTGTGTAATGCCCCAATTAAATATACCTGGTCGCTATCGACAGGCTCAAACCCTGTACCTTGGATGCAAATAGCAACAGTCTGAATTCCCTACCCATCACCACTTGTGAAAAAATTTCAGATTATTGCCTCATATGTTTGTTTTGTTCTGTTCCTCATAAAATCTGTGTTTTTCTCATTTTTAATTCACTAAGTAATGGCTGACATTTGAATTTCAGACTCCATATTCCTCATAAGGTACATGGTACACAAAACCTTTTATTCTAGTAATTTTCTAAGTTTTTAAGATCAATATTTGAAATTTGTCCCTATTTTGGGGGCTGTATTCCCCCATTATTTGCTTTGTCCAGGTTTGTTGTGCTAAGAGGTTGAGAGCTATGGTGAGAACTGAATTCACTAAATGATAGCCATTTACGTTTCAGTCTTCCTGTCTTTTCAGAAACAGCTAATTTGGCATAGTGGTATGTTGCTCTGTGATGCACAGGGTCCTGGGTTCAAGCCTTGGCATTGAAATGCATGTTGGTAACACAGTATTTTATTCTAGCAACTTTCCAAGGTTATACAACTGATGCTTAAATGTGTCCCTGCTTTTTGGGCTTTTGCCCCCCCCCAATAAATTTTGGCTTTTTCCAGATTTCTTGTGCTGTAAAGTTGAGAGATACAATTGAGTGTCGAGTGGATTTTACAAGGAGCTGAGAGCTTCAGGGGTGAGAAGTTTAGTGCTGCTTATGCTGAGTCTGCTTTCTTTGTTAATAGCACAACAGGTAGTGTACTTGCTTTTGATGCAGAAGGCTGTGGGTTCTACTCCCACAGTATGTAAATGCATTGCTGATACTGTACTGTGTTGTACTTTTATAGGGGGTGGATGCTGCAGTCCTGAGAATGTCCTCTTTGGAGGAGATACCTAGTAACTATGAACCTGTTATCAGTTTGCCATCCAGTCCCTATTGCAATATTGCTAGCTTATCATTTTTTTAGTGTAACATAGATAATGTATTCATCAAGGGCAACAGGCACTTTATTTGTAGATGAAACAATGAAATATAAAGTTGTTTGCTAGCAGCAACCTCTTCATTAGTTGCAGATCTCTAATGTGGAATTATTTAGATGACTGGTGGATTGTAGAAGTTTGAGTAGACTTTTATGATGGAAATGTTCTGAATTGGGCAATTTTGTAATTGTTGGTGCATGCATTTTGTTTCATTGTTTGCTGGAAAAATGTTCAAAACAATACATTTAAATCACCATGTAACAACTGTACTGTATTTTACAATATAATTTAATACATGTTTTCTTTGATACACCTTCCTGATTGTATGTTTCATGTGCAAGGGGCCTATGATTTGAAAACAGCCCAAACTGTTGGGAGGGTGGCCTAATGGTTAAGGTGTTTGCCTTACAAACACAAGGTACAGGGTTTGAATCTCACATGGGATAATTGGCTAGGCTTAAAATGACTCAAGGGCAGTTAGCCTAGTACTAACCTATGAACTTTAATCTTTATCTGCCACTGGCCAGATGTATTTTCTTTGAATGTGGGTTTCAGTGCTGTTTCAATGAATGTGAGTTTCAAGGGCAGAGAAGTTTTAATGCCAAGTCTATTTTCATTGTGAGACTGCATTGCTTTGTTTAGCAGATATCTATTAGTGTTTGTGCTGTAAAATGTAAAATAAAACTTTTAAATGAAATCCAAATCATCGCAGAAGTAAAGCAATATGCACATTGCAGTGTTTATGGCAAATGGGGTGAAATAACCAAGTAATGGGACACTGGAATGGCTGCAGGGGGGAGGCCCCATTCAACCATGATTTTATGAGGGAGAAAGGGTGGCAAACTCAGATAGCCCTGGCTGAACTATACCCTCTCAACTTTCCAGATTTTCACAGAATGGCCTTGTCCAGATTTCCTGCATTAAGAGGTTGAGAGGTACATGCAAATAAATAGCTTTACAGAATTAGGTATATCCAAACCTCTCAGCTGTCCCCAATTTTGGCTCAAAATGTTGCTCTCCCCCTAATAATCCCTCAGAAAAATGGCAGAAATGCAAGTATATTCTCTTATTTTGTCAGCTGCTCAACTTAGTACTAATATTTAAAAAAGTGTCCTTTCTTTGACAGGTTCCCAGCTGTATTGTGTGGCTGTTTTATATTTTTGCAACACATTTTTTGTCTGTTTTTCATAACAGTATGGTTTTCTGGCAAATAAGTGGCAAATCATTAACGCCTGAAGTTAGAAAATGACAGACGTTTCAGTTTCAGATTTCATAACCTTCAGAAAATTCATACTAATGCAAGACCTACTACTCTATTATCTGTCTAAGTTTATAAGAGCAATATTTAAAAATTTTCCTTATTTTTGGACCTCTGTCCCACTTCTGTTTATGGCTTTGTCCAGATTTCTTGCTCTGAGGTTGAGAGGTATGACAAATGTGTCAGGGCCATCACAGTCAGCCAGAAACATTTCAAATTGTGACATACTTGTTGCACCCCATTCCACCATGTAGTGACTCTGGATGTGTCCAAGCAAGGCAATGAGCAGTTATGCAGTGTAAATGTGCAGCGTATCCTCCCCATCCAAGGTAGAAGCAAGTACTACAGTGGCTTTTCATCTGTCCTTAATTTTGCAGAATGTTCTGGTTTTCTGTCACATTTTTATACTGTTGATTTATGCTTCTTAATATTCAGAAAATGCATGTTGTTGCAGTGCCTGTTGCCCTGTGTTTAAGTAGAAATGCTTTAATGGCCATCAGGTAAGCTTGTCTGAGATTGTAAGATGCAAGTAAGCTTTAATAAGCATACTGTTGAAGAATTACCAGCACTGAAAGACTTTTTGTTGTTGTCATGCATAGAATATTCACATAACTAGATAACGTATAAGCCTTAGGTATTGAAATGCATATGACAGTATTTGTAATAAAGGACAGGATTACAGTATTTTCAGAAGCTCATTACATTTGTTGGAGACTTGCAGTCATCTTTGCAGGCTTTACCCATAAACTAAACAGAATGCCAATCTATCATGTGTGGTCCATAACCTGTGCAGTGATCTTTTAAGCAATTTATCTTGAGCTTGTTTCTTGTTTGCAATTCATTTTTAACTTTGATCATGTTCTCCCCATGAAACAAGTAGATGTTGTCAGGTAGCAGGTCTTTTTGGGATAAGAAATATTTTTACAAGTGGGGATATCACAGAGATTGCTACTTTCAGCATGTTACTTGGTACTTTTATAAAACTGAATATAAATTATAATTAGAACTGCAGTGCAAGGAGAAGTAGTTTGAGTTGAGTGATGCTTGTTTATTGCACTTAATTTTGACTGGCATTCCAGTAATGTATTTAAAAAGTAATTTATTTTTTCATGCCTTACAACCTTTTTGTTTCCATCTAGATATTAAGTAAGCTGTCATGTAGCCAATGCATTAAAATATTTTTTTTCTTCTACACTTCATTTTGTCTTGATTGGACTCTCATAGTGACGGTTTGGTACCCAGAGCAGCGTATCAAATTAAAGTCCCTGTTTTTGTGGTTTTGAGCATAGCTCTACCCATTTCTAGTTGGTCACACCTCTCCCCCCTGGCCCCACCCATTCAGCTGTCTCCTGCAGCCCCTCTTTGATTTGAAGTCACCAGCCACCACTGCTCTTTACTTAAATATAGCATATTGCACAAGACAATTAATCAAGCATACAATTTAAATCACATACTTCCAGTTACATTCCTTGTTGAGTCCCTGAGGCTCCAAAGTACCATCAGGATCAGAATTATGTGCTGTCATGAAATGGCACATAATTCTGATCCTGATTCTCTTAGGGGTTGAGTTCTGGAAAAATTGCAAGTTGGTATAGGTGAATGTGTGCCCTTAAAAAATAAACTTTTAAAAAAGAAACCCTCTTGATTTTAAAGTATGGTACTTTGGAGTCTCAGGGACTCAACAAGGAATGTAATTGGAAGTATGTGATTTAAATTAATTGATTAATTTCTTGTGCAATATGTTGTCTTTAAGGAGTGTGTGTTTTGCAGTGTTTTTACCCTTGGGAAGCTGTGCAAGGTGAGGTGCTAAGTGGTTCATTAAAATTGCTTACTTCTTGGATCGGTGGTCTTGGTGGTATTTTAAAACTTCTGGCATCAGACTTCAGTATGAGCTTTACAAAATCTTCTCACCAGGATACATCATTTAAAAAGGAGCTTCAATCTTTACAATCCACCATCCAAGAACTATCCACAAAAATAAACAGAATGGACCTGAAGTTAGATAACTTTAAAGAAAAATGTTCTCAGCAAATGGAGACTTTACATCAAGATCTAAAACAGCGAAAAGAATAAATTACAGGTATAGAAGCATCATTAAATGACATGAACTGTAGAATTCAAGAAAATGAGCACAATTTAGAATTTCTTTTAAAACAAAACTCCCTTCTGCAAACAAAAATAAATGATCTAGAGAATAGATCATGAAGAAACAACATCAGGATCTTTGGGCTACCCGACAATATTGAAGAAAATAACATGGAGAAATTTTTAATCTCATGGTTACCTGAGATTTTACAACTTTCTGAACCCCTTTCCTTTGGTATTGAAAGGGCTCACAGATCCTTGGTCCCATCTAAAAATAGTAAAAGTAATTCTACAAAATCTGTAAAAGTCAAATTTTTATCTTCACATGATAAGGAAATTGTATTAAAGTCAGCATGGTCCAACTCATCCATTAAATTCAAAGATTACATCATACACTTTGATAATGACTATTCTTCTTCTGTAATTGTCAAAAGGAAACTATTTTTGCCACTGCTTAAAGAACTTAAAAAACACAAATAAAAACACACTTGCTTTTCCCAGCAAGGCTAAAAATCTTCCTTCAGGATAGTCCTAAAGTATTTGAAGAATTAGATACAGCTATTACATTTATCAAAACAAATAAAATACTGGAGAAAATAGATGAAATGGATTGGGCTACCTCTAGTCTTAAAAGATTTGTAGAAAATGGATCCTGGAAAACGCTTGAACACAAAAAGAAACTCAAAAAAATGACGTGAGCTGGATTATAATGTCATTGTTTTTTCATACATAAACAATTATTGTTTTATGACCCAGAAGTCTAGTGAAATGAAAATGGTTCAACAAGTGAGTGTTGATGTTATATTTTCTTAATCTTTTTGGTTTGTGTTGGTTAATTAACCTGCACTATTTATCCTTTGTTGTTAAGATCTTGCTCTATTTCATATACTTATTAATAATACTTAGTTTATTCTTTCTTTATAAATTTCTGAATATAAGGTATAATTTATTCTCTATAGGAGCAAGATTTGAGAATACACTGACCAGCTATTGATAGTTTATGTGTTGCCCTTTGTTGCTTATTCTACTGTCAATGTTGGCATTAATGTTTTTTTAAAGCTTACAGTCACTATAAACATATTTATTGAATTAGTTAGCCATTTTAATCTGCTTTTGTAATTTTGCGGATAAATAGATTTCTTTCATAGAGATTTAAACATTGCCATTGTTCTGGTCTGCTTGAACTGTCTTTTTGGGTTTGTTGCACGGCTTTCTTGTGTCTTAGCTTTGTATGGCAGTGAGGACGTAATGGTGGCTTGGTGGATAATATAGTGCTTTGTTTGCTGGATTATGTGTTCTGCTTTTGTTGTTTGTTTTTTTTTTTGTTGTTGGTGTCTGTGAAATGGTCGAGGTGTTGCTCTTCTTATTTTCCCTCTAACTATGTTTTTTCTGTAAGGGATTTTTGTCTTGATGCCACCACTGTGTGAATTGTTTCGAAAAATATGCTTCTTTCATTTTGTTTTTGGCTGGTGACTTGGCAGTGAGTCAGGCTTGAGTAATTTTCTCACTTAAACTTGCTGTTTTTGCTCTGTATGTATTTCAGATGTCTCGTGCATGTTGTGAGGCACCCTAAACCTTTAATTATTGTCAAACCAGCTTACAGTTTCCCACTGGAACTCCTAGAACCTTTTTTTAAAAGCAGCAGCTCGGCAATGTGTTTCTATCATTTCTAGGAGTCTTCTCATTGCCGTGTGACATCATCAGCAGCTCAACGAAGTTACAGAAAGCTATGCTTCCTGAACATCTCTTCATTTAATTGGAATGAAATAGGCTATCAGAGAAATAAGAAGAAATTATAGACTGTAAAATACCTTAAGTCAATTTTGTTGATTTCTTCTTAAATGTGATAGAAGCAGTTGAATAAGCTTTACTATTATCAATAACTTTTAAATTATAATGGATAAAGCACAGACTAGGTCATACCCATGCTGGTAACTGTACTATGAAAGCAAAAAGAGTTGCATTGCCTGATTCCAGTAGTTCTTTTAAGTTCTAGGTATTTTTTTTTATTTTTACTATGCTGAAAATTGCATACTATTGAATAATTATTGGTTTGTATACTGTGCAGTATTCATTTAATATTCTGAACGCTGTCCATTCAGCTAATGTTTGTGCTGCATTCTAACCTTTGCTGTGCTTTACTGAGTCTACAAATTCCATGATAATATCATGGTTTATGCATTCCAGCTGAAACAATGCTAACATAATTCAGAATAATTTGGCCCTGTGATTGCTTATTTAAAGAACAGCATAATTTGCTCCAGATTAGATGTACTATGCCCTTGAAGAAGTTGGGTGAGTAATGGCCCCATGTTATTTGTAATGCTTATAAGTTTACTGTACTGGGTCAGCTCAAAAGCAGGTGATCTTGCAAGGGCACGCTGCAAGTTAAAAATAGTCAACTTATATACTGATGACAGGAAATCAGCACCAAATGAGAGGTTATCACTCCTAGGTAGAATGACAGGTGCCACTCCATGGTTTTCAGAGAAGATTCTTGTGTTTTACAGTGAAGTATAACTGTAAAAAGCAATCCTACACTGCACAGACTCTTCTCCATCTAGCCCTCTAAATAACTGATACCCCAGATGTAATGACCAGTACACTTTGGGGGACATTAATAGTCTAACCTGGTCTCCATCACGAAGTCAAGATTTTTTTCATAAAACCAATGCAAAACAACCTCATATGTTACTCACAAACTCTACTTTCATATAAAATAATACATTTTTCCAATAAGTTTCATATATGATGCCAGCAGTGGACAGGATATACTGACTAATCAGTCTAGACAATATGCCTTCTGAGTCTAAGTTATGTGGAGACAAAGAAACCTTTATTAATTTCGTAAAATCATCATAGGAAAGTTACGAGTAACCTTAACAGAAACTCGGCATCCTTGCTCAGTGACAGTACTTGAAGCCGGCGTTCGTGATTCAGACCAGATGCCAGCACAAATATTATACCAGATATTATGACAATCTTGTCAGAAAGTAGGTAACTTGAATGTCTCAAGAAGCATTCTGTAACAGGATCTACTTTTCCTGTTTTGAGTATACACAAGTGGTAAAACAAACAAACAAAATTATAAACTTTCATAAAAAGAATATGGTCATAGATTTATAGATTCATAGTTTAATACTATGCTGTTGATTCAAAGAATCATTACTGGCCTAAACTCAATATCCTAAATCATAGGTAGCCATTCACTGGGTCTATATTAGAACATCGAAGTTTCAGAACTTCAAATGTTCTAATATTAACCCCTATTCAGCAAATGCTGAAAATAGCGAAGCTACAGAAAACCAACTTTTTTCCTAGGGAAAGAATTTGGATGTCCTCTCCTGTTGTTTTGCTATTTTCAGCACTGTGGTGGAAAGTTACGGGTCGGTTTCAGGTAAGTGTGAGATTGTGTGGACATGAGAGTTAGGGCAGGTTAAGTGAGTTAGGGTTAGGGCGTGGGTGAGGTGTGTGTGCACGATAGTGACGGACCTTAGGGTTAGGGTTTGGGTTAAGGTAAGTGGGTAGATAGTGGTGTATGTACAGCTTAGTGTAGGGTTAGATGTAAGATTTTAGGTGTATGTGTGTGGATTGCTGTTTGTTTGGTGTGCTTGTGTTGTGAGTATGTGTTTTGGAAAAGCAAATTTTTTCTCCACATACTTCATTCTATAAAGGAAACACACAAAAAACTGGGCATGTTATATAGAAACAGCAAATTCCTGACCTCCAACTCTAAACTACTGCTAGCCCAATCCTATCTCCTCCCCGCCCTCCTCTATGCTCCCCTCTATTTTCCAATTTACACTATAACCTGCTGGTAAAACCGGACCAAACTTATAACAAAATTGCTACATTTGTCACCAGCAGCCCCTTTAAATCCCATCACTGTTCTGCTCTCAGAAAACTACACTGGCTTGAATTCCCACACCTTCTGACCAAATGTCAGTTGATCCAAGCTTTCTGAATTCTTAATTCTAGCTCTGACTGTCCATCTCTGTCCAACTTGATCTCCTGGTACACCCTTCCCCGATCCCTGCACAGCTTTGATAAACTCTTTCTCCAAGCCTATAAACCCATTATTAACATGGGTAAAATACTTTATAAACACTCCATCTCCCTTATTTGGAATAATCTTCCACTCCATATTAGAAGTCATACCTCTCTTCCTAACTTCAAACATGACCTTATTTTGTACCTCCATAACAACCCTATATGTACCTGTAACCATCCTACTTAACCCCTCCCTTTACATATTCCCATTTCTTCACTAGACTTATTAAGACCTTTTTCCTTTTTCTTATCTTACTTTATCCAATTTTCTCTTCTTTCTATACCCTCCCCCTCTTTATATAATTTACTTTATCCTACTGCTCTTCTTTTTTTCTCCTCCCTCTAGATCACTTCATTCCTCCTCTACTCCTATCTTCTTTTGCACTTTCCTTCTTCTGACCTTGTATATAGCTATGTACTATTCTTTGGATTACATTTATTTTTCTTATCCATTGCATCCATAAGTCCATAAGTTTGTTTTTGCTCTTTATATCGTTAACTTGTCTCGATTTGTATGTATTTGTATGTTTTGTTCGGGGCTTTTCCCCTCGGGTCTCCACTGAAAATGGGTAATTTTTTACCCAGTTGGACTAACCCGGTTAACAAATGTGAAATAAATAAAATAAATAAATACACTTACTGTTACAATTTAAGCACTGTCTTGAATACTCTCCTGTCAAATGGAGCAATGTTTTTTTTTGTTTGTTTATTTCAATACCATTAACAATATACTGTGGTTCTTAAGAAATATTGATCTATGAGAAAGATGGAGAAGAAAAGGGATAGGTTAAATTTAATGGTAAAAACACAATAAGTAAACTAGTATTATGGAATTTGGTTATGAAAGCTGAATGGGATTATTAGTGCAGCAAAACAAGTCAGTCAACTGAAACTCAAAGTTATAGCTCATCTATATTAGATATACTTAGAAATGTATATTTTATGATCTTACTTTTCATGCAGACATTCTTTCAAGATCTATAATTACTTGATGATTGATGTCCCAAAATGTTGCTGATTATTTTAGTGTCTGAAAGATTTATTCTTATGCTTATGTTTTTGATTTTTTTAAATTTATGGATATTAATGATAGTATACAAATGAGATTTAACTGCTATTAGTAAATCATAGTTGGTTTCCAACCACTTAGGATAGCAAATAGTCTTATTTTAATATATATTATTTAAAAAATAGTTAATTTGACTATTGAAATACACATAGCTATGTCCTATGTTATTACTCATCATTATTTAATACTAGTTAACAAGTTAATAGTTTTATAAATATTTCTGTACATAAAAAAATATAATTTCACTTAAAAGCTATACTTTTTAATTATGTATCAGCTTATAACTAGGCAATTCCTGATTGAAACTTGCTGCTAGTTAGAACGTTAATTTGAGTTACTGATGTCACTCAAATTAGGAGTGTATAACTCCCAGAAGGGTTTGAGGTGGGGTGTTTCTGTTAAAGGTTTCTGTTACAATTCTTTGATAACATTGTTTTTGATGTTCACTACAATTTGCATAGAATTTGCATAGTTGAAAGTTATTTAAACGTATCTCTTGTTATACCTCTTCTTTATACTTCATGTATAATAAACAGTTGTATTCCTTACATCTATCTATTATCTACAAATAGACAAAAATATTAATAAAACTCACAGTCAACATGCATTATTAGATAAAAAACTTCATCCTGACTTCTTTACAGAGTATTTCACTTAACATTAATGGTCTAAATAATCCTAAGAGAAGATCTTTAAATAAATATCTCAAATTACAAAACTCCCAATTAATATTTCTTCAAGGAACTCATTTGATATCAGATGATATCTCTAAATTAGACTCTAAATCTTTTTCTATTCTGGTTAGCTCTGAGCATTCTCAAAAAAAGAGAGGTGTTGTAATACTATGGAATAATAAACTACCCTTGCCTAAAATAATAGAAACATACCAAGATAACAAACATATGGTAGCTTCAGTTATTATAGAGTTTAACACAATATTCACTTTATTCAATATATACTGGATTCCTGGCTTTGGATTCAATTCACCACTGCAAAATACAGAACACATTACACATTTTTCTAAAGGTAATATCATATTAGCTGGCGACTTTAATTGTATTTTTGATAGCAAAGATTCTACCTTTATTGGTAAAAGAATGATTTCAACTATGGCCAGGCTACTGAAAGAATTTTCTGAATCTTTTTTGTTAAAGGATATTAATAACTATGCAGAATCAAAATCACTTTTCTATACATTTTATTCACATAGAGATAACTCATGTTTAATGATAGACAGAGTTTTTATTTCCAGTAACTTAGCTGATTCTTTAATTAATGCAAATGTGATTACATGTCACCTTTCTGATCACAATTCCATAACTTTTGATATACATATATATATATTTATATATATATATATATATATATATATATATATATATATATATATATATATATCCATTCAATTTCTAATGTTCAGATAAAAAGGATCCCAGCATATATCACTAAATGAAATGATTTTAATGCCTTCATTTATACAGAAGATCATAACTTTATAGAACTTAGCACTATTAATGATGCATCTGAAATTTTCATTTGGATGCAGTGAAGTCCTATTTATAACAATATAAAGAACTAAAGGAGATACAATCTAATCTTGATAAATTGAATCTTGATCTTTCAAAAAACAAGGAAGACACAGCTAAATAAAATACATTCTTTAAATAAGAAGTATATTGAGGTATTAAATCATAAAACTATCATTAGTTTAGAGAAATTTAAATGTATTACTTTTCCAACTAATCCTAGATCCATGAATATTCTAGCTAATAAAACTAAAAGATTAAATAACATTAATGAACTTTATTCACCACAAAAAAAAGAAAATGGTCTTTGGTTTACATAATATATTAAATGAATTTAGAGATTTTTTTTCAAATTAAATCAGTCCACTGAGTTAATGAACCCTAAAAAAGATATGCAGACATTTATTAATAAAAATTCAACAAAAAATTAACAGAAGAGCAAGTTAAATTACTAGATAGTCAAATTACTTTTAAAGATATTCAATTGCAAATTAGCAAACTTAAACAAAACAAAGCTCTGGGCAATGATGGCATTATTCCAGAAATATACAAAATGTTACCTATTAAAGCTCTCACAATTTTACATTCTGTTTTCAACATAGAACAAAATAAAAATATTATCCCACCATCGTGGAAATAAACCTTTATTACTCCTATTCTAAAACAAGACAAAGACCCCACTAAATGTATTTCATATACACCTATTTCCTTATTAAATACAGACTACAAAATGTTTATGTCTATATATGCAAATAGGCTTAAAAACTTTCTTCCTAGCTTAGTCGAAGTGGACCAAACAGGCTTCATAATAAATAGAACTTCTTACGATAACATTAAGAGAATAACAACCTTAACTGAATCAGTAAAGATCTTAAAAAAATAATCTAACTATAATTAGCTTAGATATAAATTGTTCTTTTGATACAATCAATTGGGAATATTTATTCTTTTAGGGGAACTTAATTTTTCAAAAAATTTTATAAATCTTATTACTCAATTAAACAGCAGTTGTCAAGCATATATTAAAATCGGTCCTAATATCTCTCAGTTCATATCAATTGTAAAAAGCACTAAATAAAGCTGCCCATTGTCTCCCCTTTTATTCACTTTAATCATGGAACCCTGGGCAAATTTGATAAGGGACAACAGTAACATGAAAGGATATGAAGTGGGTTTTAAAGAAACATGAAAAATACAAATGTTTGCAGACAATATATTGATTACATTGGGTGGCAAGAATCCATCTTTGCAAGATTTATTCAATGACATGGATAATTTTCAAAAATACTCAGGCCTTAAATCCATTCATAATAAAATTCAAATCCTTTTAGTTTTCCCACTATACAAGATCATTTTAAAAAATATATAGCGCAATCTCAACAAATAACACATTTAGGTATAGTTATTACTAACAACATAAAAGACACTTTAAAATTGAATTTCAATAAAAGTACTGTAACCATAGACAATTTAATAAATAGATGGTCAAAAATAAAATTCTCAATGGATGAGAAATTGTCATTTATAAATATGGTATTACTCCCTAAAATGTTACATATAATTCAGACTATATCTATACCCCCTTCATATTCAATAATCAAAAAGTTTAATACAAGGATTAAAAAATTCCTTTGGCATCCAATTAAACCTAGAATTGTATTATCTTGCCATATGTATAGCTGGGAAAATGGAGGCATTGCATTACCCAATCTAAAACTTTACTCAATCTCTTCAATAATTAAATCAATCTCTCACTTTATGGACAGCAAATATTCAGCAAAATGGAAAGACTATATTTATTTTTATCTCAAAATCCAAAAAGTAATAATGATACCTATATGTTAAATTTAACACCTCTTATCTGGAGATTGAAATAATTTTTCTCTTACTATCATACCCAAACATTTAAATCTAACTGCATAACTCTAGTCTTAAGATCTTTTAAAAAGTTTATCCTTAGATTTAAAATATATGAAAGTTGGATATTTATTTTCCCCATAGCTTATACACAAGAGATCATTTTTACAACATATACCATAAAATGTCATTATGCAAACAAAAGCACCGGATAGCTTGGCATCAAATGATGAACAGTCATGTGTTAAAATCAGTTAATACCCTTATAGAAGAGAATACTCTTGATTCAATGCTATAGCTAGATTTACAAGAAGCTAGGAAATGCATCAAAGATAAATTTGATCTAATCCCTTCAACTAACATTTTAAGGCCTAAACTTATACAGTATTTGTTTTCACTCAGCAGAACAATTCAATGAAAATTAGTCTTTCACACACACACACACACACACACACACACACACACACACATATATATATATATATATATATATATATATATAAACAATAAAATCAGAAAATCAGATTTGGATATTTACACAGATAATTATTGGAAATTTTTCTCTATCACTAATAATTGTTATCCTACAGACAAAGATAAATTAAATATTCTTCAGTCAGTTGGTAAAATTACATCTTCACTCAAATGGAGAATATTTACTTGGAGATTTTTTTAATAGATTATTTCTCACACCATACAATATTAATAAGATAACTAAAGATAATGTTTTATGTTGGAGATGTAAAAAGGATGTAAACGCAGACTGGACACATTTTATGATTGCTTACTTTTAAAGAACTGTTGGAAGACATTAATCATTTCCTACAGGCAATCTTTACTGATAATTTTACATTCAACTAATCATTAGTCTTATTTAAGAACCCAATTCCAAACTGTGTAAAACCAAGTAAATATTCAGTTCTATGGCCTGTATTATCCCTTGCTAGGAAATAAATCACAAAAAATGGAAATCTTTACATATCCCCTCTTTTCAAAACTTTAAAGATCTTCTCAAGGATGTTTCTAAGCTAGAATTGTTGACAATCAAGTCTACATCTTCAAGGAATACAATATACAATTACTGGAAGAGTATAAATGAATTGTTAGTAAACCAATAACTTAAATGTAAAATCAAACTTTTTTTGTTAGCTTAACAGCATTGTCCGATGATTCTAAAGTGAACAGCTTTGTATATAGTTTTATATTTGTTCTTTATATCATTGTTTTCTTGTTTTTTATCTAATGTAATTTAAAATCTATTCAATTATTTTATAATAGTTGTTTACTTCAGCACTGATTTCAATAAAATCTTATTTAAAAAAAAGTGTTATACATTCCATAAATGACATCAGATATGCAAACATAAAAAAATCCAGGTACTCTCTTGTATCTCCCACTTTGTGCCCTATGTACTATACACAACATTTTTAAGGTTGTTTTCTTAACCACTCCATTCTGATTCATCAACTCCTTATAAATTAAAAGGGAAACAACATACATTATAGATTCCTTTTTGAGTATGCTTTGGTGCATTTCTTTCAACTGTTTAAATTACAAATTATGTTTTCCAATCTCTTTATATTGTAGAAACAATCCACTATTGTCTTCCACACAAAGACAATATCCATTTTTTCAGTTACACACTTCATCATGCTCGATTACCTTCTACCTTATCATCACACAGAGTAAGTCTATTCTCCTTCCATCTACCCATGCATCCACAATTAACAATTTCCAGACATCTGTTAACCATTCTGCATGGTCTGCTTTCTTGTTCTTACCATACCTACCATTGTCCTACTCTCCCCACCTTTCGTAACTGATGCTGACAGATACTTTCTCTAACTGGACATTCTCACTCATTGGCTTAAGTGAAGAGTACTACTAGGTCATTTTTCAATACTAGTAGACATGTCATTTGCACATGCTACAGTTTATGGAAACTACCCATCATTCTTCTTGTTACATCACCACATATATCACATACAGAATAAGGTATATTGTACACCCCTGTCTGACCCCTACATGTCAAACCTTTTGCTAGTTTCCAATTCATAATGCCTAATAAGTTTATACCAGTATACATGAACATGTATAGATATTCCATAAATCACCAATTCAACTTGAATAATCCAAATTTTCTCAAAGTGTAACGGGTCACAATGTCAAAGTTTTTTTTCTTGATCCAGCATTAACATACAGACACTTGGTCTTCCTCTATCATCCTCCATACTGCATTCCTATAGTTATTAAAACATCTACAGCATCCTTCTTAATATCATGTCTGGTACCATACCTCAGGCAGCCAAAAGATCTACCTATTTTTCAGTATTTTCATCAATAGTTTCAAATATTTATTTAGGAATTTCTAGTTCTTTGTCAACATATATTCCCATTTTTTTCTTCTTTGCTAATGGAAAAATAATTTTTTGTAATTCACAAACTAAGCATTTTAGTTCTAGATTTCACACAATTCACCAAACATTTTCAGCATTATTACATAATGTATCCCATATCTATATACAAATTTATTTTAAAATGATCAATTTTCATTTCACACAGCACTAGAAAAAAAAAATTTTTTTGAGCTGGCCAGCATAAGAAAGCATTGCATTTTCTATCTCAATGAACAAACAGCTTGGTAAATGATTAATGTACCTATTCTTAATGTCCACTAGGAAGCCATCCCTAGCATTTCATCTTTTAATTACGTCATGTCTTCCCACAATACAGCCAAATGCTTATTATCTTTATAACACCAAAGTCCAAAGTCTTTCCACACATCATACTTTTTTTTTTCTTTGTAGGGACTGCAGAACCTGCCTACTGTGGGTCTATGTCAGATGAGAGAGTTTTCAGAAACTCAAAATTCATAAGGTCGAGACCATATGGTCAAGTTTCTAAAACTCGTCCATCAAAAAAAAATCTACCTTTATGTTTTTGCAAAGGGCAGTCCCCTTGTGCCCCCAACACCCCCTGCAAACTACATATACCAACTCTGAAATTGCACTACAGTGTGCAAAAGGGTAAATTTCCCGATCTGCACTGTATTGCAATCTCCAATCAAAAGCATCTGTTTTTTAAAAACTCAATCATAGGTTCTCAACCATATAAATTTTGAGTTTCTGAAAACTCAATCAGCTGATAGGGACCTGTCTACAGTATCTTCAGTCTGGAAATTTACTTCAGATAATCTGGGGAGTAAGCTCACTACATAGATATAGACAGACAGACAGATAAGCATACCTAAAACATGAAATAGGCAGAAATCTCCAACAATGGAAGCACTGCTTGTGCGCACACAGAAATCACCAGCAATGATTCCATATGGAAAACAGTGATCAGCATTCTGATCCTGAGCATCTTGTGTTTTGGGCTTCTGATGCTTAAGTAACCAAATACTGTCCACTAGCAGATATAACCCTCGGGTTAACATATGTAAGCACCAAGAAGCAGCAGTGTAGGGAGTGCCTCCTCAACAGAGGTAGATACAGGAGGAAAACCTCCCCTGTAAATATATTTGAAATGTATAAGGGAGTTTTCAATTTATCATATTTCTGCTTGAATAGCAGTTTATAACTCCACATTTCACAAGTCGCACTAGTGGGTCTCTAACTTTGTAATGGGAGGCTAACACTTAGCCATCACAGTATTTTTACATTGCCTACATAAAAAAGGCACTTAAAATCATAAATCACTCCATTCATTTTTTTTATCATTCTATGTCATTTTATCTTGCTTTAAAATATTTCATAATCACAATTTACAACTGTGACTTTTAACTTAATAGCATATTGAAAACAAAAAATAAGCAGATTCCTGCCATGTAGTGTCTTTTATAATTAAACTTACACTTACTAGCAGATTGTGTGAAGTTATTCACTTTGAGCAATTCCATCTTCCTACATGACTTTCTTGTATTTAATTTGTGTTCACATCCTGGCCCAGCACTTTAATTTCACCCGCACACCCCTTAGTAAAATCACACTCATGAAATAGATGTTTATCTGATGCTACTTGATCTCTGTTTTGTCCTTGAAGCACATTTCCCTCAGCCAAAATGCTGTGCTTGTCATTACCTCCTGCACAAAATTTGTCAAGCATACGTAGTCATACAAGACCACACATTTCACATAATATCTTTTCAAACTACAATAGTCCTTACTAATGAATTCAGAGTCCATTTTTGGGGAGTACCATTACTAATCATGTGCTCTACTTTTGGAACCAGAAACACTAGATAAATAATATCACTTTTATATGGCGTTGATATATTGGTACAACAGAACTTGATTTATCGCAGGTGCTGTACTTTGTTGCAAGGTCACAGGACTCACAGATGAGGGAAATATAATATTATATGCATTTACTTACAATTACTACATTACTTACAATTACTACATATAGAGATCAGGGACAAGCACTAGAGGTGTAATAATTGTTTTGTTCTCTTCTGTTGCTTCTCAGTGAGTTGACTGCAGACTCACTGCACCAAACAGTTATGAAAATGGTGATGCAAAATAAGTGGGAATTCTCCCCTTCTCCTAACTTGTGTGACGTGGAGTATTCACATAAAAGTCTGAGGGAAGTGGAAGGTGCTGCACCCACTATACCAGAGGCCAATGTTCTGAGTTTTAAAAACAAAAATTCATAATTTTGATAGATTACGGTTGCAATGAGTTAGCATGACTCGGAAGCTATATACATGTTTTATCCTAAGCTGAGACCCAAATAATCAGTGAGATCAAACAATTTAATACACTCTTGGTACATCAGATAAAACAAAAAATGCGAACTAAACCAATGAGAGCGATAGTTACCTGGTAACTATCGCTCTCATTGGTTTAGTTCGCATTTTTTGTTTTATCTGGTTTGTTTGAACTCTTGGTACATCATCAGAAAATATTACACACTTGGTGTATTATGTACAGTTTATCTCCAGCTCTGGTGCATCACTAAAGTTAATCTAACTTACCTAAACCCGCCATACTTAAAATACTAGCTAAAGATGCACACACAAAATATAGACTCTGATGCCCCCAAACCATCTTAGTACACTTAAAACTAGTCACTAAACACACAATTTTAACAGAAGAGGTAAAAAATAAATTAAAAAAAACTGAAACATGGGCCATTTTTCATATTCACTGCATGGTAAAAATGTATTGTATACAGCATAAAGATAATCCACACGTACTTTCCCCAAAAGAACACTGCCTACCAAAATGAACCTCATGATCCTCCTAGAAATGAACTTCATTCTTATTTAAATGAAAAAGTTCAAATAAAATAATAAAAAGCTAAAGAAATCTTAAATGAAAAAGTTCAAATAAAATAATAAAAAGCTAAAGAAATCCGAGCTGCAATCAGCTAATCAAAAAACTGTATTTCCAGCAAATCAAAGCAAATATTAAGTATGTAAACTAACTAAAAATAAGCTAACTAAAACATAACTAAACTGAAACAATAATAAATACTAATATATAGCCTTCACTAAACCACAACACAATTAAATGAATGAAATGTCACTACAAAATCGAACCATTAAGCTTTGCATCAGAAGGAAACATTTATACCTACAAAATATATTTAAAAGCTCTATTAAGTAGAAACTTAAAAAATTAACATTGTCTACTGAAGTCAATTGGAAAGACTGCTGAGAACCACAAAAAATAAATATGTAGGTGATTATTTTATGCAATACATGAGATATATTGTACTGTAGGAATGAGAGCTCAGGTTATGACTTCTGGCATGCATATCTCTCAACCTCTAAGAGCAAGAAATCTAGACAAAGCCATAAATAAATGTGGAACAAAGGCTCAAGAATAGGGATAGCATTTTAAATATTGCTCTTACAAACTTAGAAAGTTGATAGAACAACATGTTTTGCATTAGCATGAATTTTCTGTAGAGTATGAAGTGCATAACTCAAATGTTTGTCATTATTTTCTAATTTCATTCTTTAATGATTTGTCACTAATTTGCCAGAAAATAACAATTTTATGAAAAATGGACCAAAAATAACAGCAACAATCTGTACAGTGGAGAGCTATGCTCCTAACACTCATCACAAAACACATTACCTATAAATGTAAAATATGTTGCAGTCCTACTGCATCAAAGCATATAAACACAAGAAAACAATTTCCTTACGCGTTTATTAAATCAAACTATTTTATAATTGTTATCACTTTAAATTTTACTATATGCCTTTTGTTTTATTTATTAATTTATTTACTTTCATTGCTGACCAGATAATACTGATTGGGTGTAGAACCCCTTTTCAGTTTAGACCTGTGGAGAAAAGCTCCACTGGTACAATATCATATAAGATACAGTGTAAATTAACACAGACAAATTAACCATTAGTGTCATCTTTGACACTGTGGTATTAGACAATGATACACAGTAATATATTGAACCGGTTTGCATACATTAAAGAATACTGAATAAAATGATACATTCACAGTGGTCAAATAATACTGGTACAAACAGCAAATCATCATCCCAGAAATAAAAATTCAAAGCAGATATTCCAGGGTGATTCTTTGTCACCACCAATGTTTTTTCTTGTCTTTAACCCATTAAGTTGTTTAATTAACAGATTAGAATATGGTTACAGTTTCTACTTCTTGTGGATGATTTAAAATTATACAGCTCATCAAATAAGAATGTGAAAGCACAATTACAAATAGTTAAAACTTTCTCATATGATATAAAAATGACATTTTGTCTTCATAAATGTACAAAAATAACATTTATAAAGGTAAAGCTGCAGCACTAAGAAAATATCAAGCTGTGACATGAATGTGATATAAAGGAGCTTGAGAAGGAAGGAGTATATAATTACCTGGGAATAAATGAAAGGTCAATAATAAAATATGAATAATTGGGAAAAAGGTTCATTAAGAAATATTTCAGAAGACTAAAGGTAATAATGAAAACTTTCCTGACACCTAGGAATAAAGTAAAATCAATTTGCTTTTTCTGTTCTTACAGTTTTGATGTGACTGGCTGCCCCCCAAAAGTTTTGAATTAGTTGGACGAGAAAATAAGAAAAATGCTACAGGCTTATCAAATGATCTATAAAAAAACAGTGTGTGCCAGAATTATATATTCCTTGCTCTAAAGGAGGTATGGACTTCCTCAAAATTGAAAACCTTTATTGATTTGCATCTATAGGTTCTAACAATATCCCTGGATGCATCTTAACTAGCATGAAGCACAATCTAACCACACCCCTAGCAATACTGTTCAATCTCAGTCTCCATGCAGGTTTTGTACCAAGTGATTGAAGAAAAGCTAGTCATTACCCTGCACAAGGGAGGACCTTCTACAGACCCAGGCAATTACAGACCCACAAGTCTGACCCGCTTCATATGCAAAGCCATGAAAAGACTCAGCACGGCATTAATCAATCAGGACATAGGGAACCTCCAAACACTACAGTTTGAATTCATCCAGGCTAGTCATACTAACTCACCCTGGTAAAAGCAAAGTACACACTGCTTACCTTGACATGGCCAAAAGCTTATGACATAATTCCCCACTCAGGCATAGTAGAAAAGCTAAACAAACTGGGAATAAACTCCTATGTCACCCACTAGACTGCCAAGTGGTTCAAAATTAGGACACAGATAATCAAAATGGGGGGAAGTTACCTCTACAAAGAAACTGGTCACCAGTGGAGTCCCCACGGGTTCTGTGCTGGGACCTCTCCTGTTATATGAAATAAAAGCCAATACCAAGGAGCTCTGACTAAGGTTGTAGATGACTGGAAGCTAGGAGCAGTCAGTGAATCTCCAAATGACTTAGCCATGTTGCAAGAAGGTTAGTCTCAAACAGATAACTGATATCAAAATCATGTTCTGAAACTAGATGTCACAAAATACATTATTTTATCTTTTGGAAAGTCATCTACCCCCAGGGAACTACCATACTGACAATATGGCCATAAGAGTTGATCCAGTTGTTCTGGATTTGGGAATGTATGTGGACAGTGACCTATCGTTTGACCTATGTGCATCTATTGTTGTAAAAAAAAAAAAAAAAGCCCTTCCACATTGCACAACTGATAAACAAAGGGGTTGTGTCTTGATCTAGGAATGTCATTGTCCCCCTTAGCTCAGTCCTCAGTCACCGAATACCCCCTTTGGAATGCATCTGTCCAGGCACATACAACCGGAATACCCACAGAGATACCTTACTAAAAGGATAAAAGGCCTAAATAACATGCCCTACATGGACCGACTCAAAGCCCTGCTGCTTTACTCTGTATTCAACAAACTGCTAAGAGGTGACCTGTGTTAGGCATACAAGGCATCCTCTGACCCATTACTGGTGGATTTACTGCACATAAGACAGTCAAATGACATCTGAAATACTATGGCTAAGGATCTAAACCTCTTCCACTACATCAATAGAATGATTTGTTGGGAAAGGTATATTTTGCAGAGGATGCCACTGCTATAAAACAGACTCCCCATCCACATAAAACAAAGTTCACTTCTGTCCAGTTTCAAGCGCAACTTAGATCTACAGATGTGAAACAGAAAATTTACCCCAGGACTGCCCCCTGCACTACTAATTAGACAAATGCAGTTCCTAAATGTTTTATCCCGTGCATGGGTCCCCACAAATAATCTATGGTATTATCCCATTTATTCTCATTACTGGTGATATATAATAATCGACCTTGAGATGGGTAAGGCTAATATATAATCAAATGGGACAGGTTAATTCAAGCACAAGAACAAAAAGGGAAGCTGGCTAGGCTTAAAGTGGTCCTCAAGGTCAGCTAGCCTAGTACTTTATGAACCTGTACATACTTGCTGAACTCATCAGATCCCAACATAGTGAAGGTTCTAAAGCAGGGGGGAGAAGAAGTCTAAGATGACATATTTGCTTAGTTTATCAGACGTATTATGAAATTAAGTGGTAATGGAAATCAAATCATAACTAGACAAAAGTCAAATAGGAAGTGAAGCTGCAAAACACTTTTTCTAAGATTTTTGAGAGGGAAAGGAGGACAGAAATTGGCCTGAAAAATCACTGACACTTCCTGATCCATTTTCCATAGATTCATACATTTTGCAAGGCAGGCAGCTCTGCAAACTACAATCACCTTACCAATGCCCACCCTAAAGGGTACCACCTGTCTCCAAGATGGACAAATAAGCCGGCCTGGAATAAATTTATGGGCATCCATCCAATTGTAAAGGTTTACTTAAATGGGAGAGTTAACTCTGTTTTTTAAGCTAACAGAAGAATACTCCAGAGGTGAGTAGAGCACATAGTAATAAATCTGTCCCTCCAGCATGGTTTATTTATTCGCTGATGGAAATTCAAATCTTTAGATCAATTGTTTGTGAAGTCTTTTGTTTTCTAAAGATGCAGGAGATCAAAGAATGTCAGCTACTTAACAACATGGAATACTAGACTTAAATCACTTTGCAGAAGAATATGTGGCAAACTATTCAACCCCATCTTAGCAGTTGAAGATATTTAGTCATGTGATCCTTTTTGTTAAGGAACCGCAAGGGTTTTTCTAGCCGATTGATGATTTTGGATAGATTCATACTTAAAGGAGCATTATATTCTATAACTGGTCAGACCAGGACAGAAAATGGAAGAATAAGGACTCTTTTTGACCTGGAGGAAATATCTAGTTATTAAACTAGATAAGAGGATTCCCTGACTATTGTTGCTACGTGGTGGTCAAAAGTATGAAGACACCAAGATCTCCGATGATTTTATCAGTCTGTATTGGGATGCTGTATTAACTATAAGCTGCTATTAAGATTTATTTCCCAAAGGTGACAGTGCTACACTTCTTTACGTTTAATTTAAGCCCATTTCTAAAATGTCATTGATCTGAATGCTTTAGACATTGGTATAATAACATGGTTTCAGATACTGAGCAAGCAATATCCAGCTTGCAGTCACCTGCAAGTTTAGTTAGCCAAATGACTGA
The DNA here is from genome assembly GCF_019279795.1 of Protopterus annectens. Lineage (NCBI taxonomy): Eukaryota > Metazoa > Chordata > Ceratodontiformes > Protopteridae > Protopterus > Protopterus annectens. The sequence goes on from NC_056743.1 coordinate 239,809,102, forward strand.
GTGTTTTTGTAGATTGGGTAAGCAGACACTATACAGAAGGGTTCCCAGTACCCAATAATTTTTGTTTAGGTCTCAACTGTTCCACAGCCAACGTAAAAGTATTTTTCCCTCCAAGACAGGTCACCTGCTTGTACACAACTGCGACATTATTTCAGCTTACTTTTTAGTACTGAATTAGAGAAGTGAACAAAAGGTTACTGACTCAGAGGTGTTACTTTTCTACTCGGTTTTGCTAAAGGAAGAAGAGTTAAGCGTATAGAATGCACCAAAGGGGAAAAAAAGACGGATATTACACCTTTATTTTTTGTATTGTAAAGTCATGTTAACAAACTCCTTCCTCTGTTTACAACACATTTTATACTTTTAAAAAATCATGACAGTTGATGAAAATCTGTGTGTAGAGATAGCTCTGAACTTAATTTAATGACTGCCTAGATATACGCCATTTAACATATTTTGGAAATTATCGATCATCAATGGAGAAATTCACTATGCATAAAACTTACCAGCACTGAACGTGGCTATTCTTATTTATGTGCAACAAATATAGACAGTGAGATTGTTTCTTTCATGGAGTAGCATAACCTTCAAATGGACAGCGTGTTTACTAGCCCAGAAAGAAAAATGGAATCCTGTACCGAGTTATAAATTAACAGGACATTATTAACATGTTGAAGACCTTGAGCTTTGGAGAAAGTTGTACTTATTAAAATCCAATTTCATTTGGTTTAGTTTTCTTTAGCTTTGTCGTTTAACTTCCATCATTAGTCAAGATGGTGAAGGGCATCACAAGAAGCAATCTGCTGTTCCTTGCTCTTTACTAGTTTTGGTTTTATTATACAGTGAAGGCATTTTAGAAACTACATCATTATTCTCTCGATTTACTGAAGAAATTACAAAGACGAATGCAGCAACCGCTTCATATCACATGCTAGCAATCCTTGCTTGTCACCAGTGTGAAAGATGATAATGTTTGATTCAACATTATGGATTGCTCAGACAGTGCTTTCATTGTTTTTATAACACTGTTCTATCTTTCACAGCAGAGCTATCACTCAAGCCGTCAGCGGATTTCTAAGCAATAATTCTAATTAGCTGCACTGGACTGCCTCTTGGTGGCGGTCTTCACATGGGGAGGGAGGCATCCTTGAGGCTTCAAACTTTTAATTTCTTCATCCCAATACATACAATTTTGTCACCCAAGAACATAAACAGCAATTAGAAAGATATCATAAAGTGCATATACACTGCAGCCACTTGTTTAACAAAATATTAAAACGTTGCATATACAGTAGCCACTTGTTTTATAAAATATTAAAAAGTTACTGTTTTCTAAGACTATTTGCTCCTGCCTCATCCACGATTCTCATGGATCTGTATTTTAACATATCTTAAATGTTAAACAAAAATTAAGTAGCATAAGCTCTCATCCTTTTGTTTTGCTTTAAGTCGAAGTTATAATAATTTTATGTTAAGATAAGGGTTTGCATATTGGCTAGCAACTGCGGTAATTGTATTTATTCATTTAAATTTGTTTACAAAGGTAGAACACTATTGAAACAATGGCCATTTACAGGCTCAGTCTGGATAATAAATATTCACGTCCCTATGTTCGTGTGCAGTATATTATCCCCACAACAACCCCCTCCCCCCCCCCCAGAGGGTACTGTAGTCATACAGCAGATTGAGGAGGTAGAGGTAGGATATGTCATGATGACTACTGATGAAGCCACTGACAGCCACTGAAATCTTGTTCTCTACAGTGTGTGGCCTTCCACAGTTCTAATCAGTAAAACAGAGCAGCTAAATTTTACCTCTTATCAATTTTTTTATTGTTCACTACTGAGAGCCACTTATATCTAGGTGTTCTTTCTTGAATGCATATTATTCTGTTGTGTGTGTGTGTGTGTGTGTGTGTGTGTGTGTGTGTGTGTGTGTGTGTGTGTGTGTGTGTGTGTATGTGTATATATATATATATATATATATATATATATATATATATATATATATATATACATATATATATCTATATATATATACACATACATACATATGACAGAGAGAGAGAGAGAAACACCAAAATGAAGACAAGAATGGATTTAAGCTATCTCATCCAACTGGCAAAACAAAGTGCTGACAGCATGCAGTAGGTGAGATCGCTAAAAGTAATACTATGTACCAAACCACTGCTGTCCCTACATGCACGTAGTACAACACCAATGACATCATATACAGAGCTAGTGTGTAGGAGGCACTACCAAACACATGTCCTGGAATAATGAAAACTTCAATGTGACAGTAAATTCCCTTGTCCTAGCATGCATTATGGTACATTGGATGTGTCCATATAAAACATCCTTTAGACACAAATTCCTTTTGTATGCAACAGTTCTGCTACAAGAGAAATACTGAAACTGTTCTCTGATTTGTGTAAATCCTCTCTTCCTATTATGGCTCTGTGCCACTGTTCCAAATGAGGAGACATCGCACTGCTCGCCATGGTAAAGCCCGACCTTCAGTCCTTCAGGTAAGTCACAGTTGTCATGCTGTGTGTAGTATTTTGGCACGTCCAAACTCATTTAGCTATAGCCATGCAACTGTTTGGTACCTTTTCCTGGCATGAAACCGCACTGTGGCAATATGTCCCATGGTACAAGAGTCTGGACCCATGCAAAATAAATGCAGATGATGGACTCTGAGAATTAGGGTCATCCCTGTTAGTAATTTTGTTTTTTGTTTTTTTGCATTTGTTAAATTTTTTTGTTGTGTGGAACTCTAAACTGAAATCTAAATTGAAACATAGAAAATATTATTTTCAGGGAAATCTTGCCAAGCATTCATGGTATTGGGAACATAATTTCAAGATAACTTAGTAGAACATTTAGGCATAATGGCAAATGACACTAAAACTGGATTGGCTTATGGGTCATTGAATTGGTATTCATCAAATCCTAATTGTCTAGCTCGAATTATGTGAGTTTATCCTCAAATGAAGCATAATATAAAGAAAGCAATACTTTTTCTCAGCTCTTACAAATTAAGATCCTGATGCCAATGTTCATGAAGCATAAATAACAGTCTTTGCACTTTTTAGTTCTTGTTGAAGCAAATGATGTTCTCACTAAAACAGCTCACAAACTGTTTGTCAAGTTTGTTGGGCTTGGTAAACCAGGACTTGGTACTGTAGGACTCTTATATATATGATCATTTATCAGCTGCAATAATGCTGTACTTTGTAAAAAAAAAAAGTCCAGAGAAGCACTGCAATCAGCAGTTATAAAAAACATACACATTTTACTTTTGTACCTTCATAAATGAAACAAACAAAAGGAAAAACACTAGCTTTTTTAAAATAAACAAAAACAGTATCTTCAACTTTTCTGCAGCAAATATACACTGTGTATTTCACTCTTCCAACAATGGGTTGCACTTAAAGTCAAAGTACAAGGCTGTAGGCCTCTCTCAGGCCCAATTTCCATTGTAGAAGACTCTGTAAGGTACACCTCTATAACAGGCCCAAGTGGGCTGTAGTACTCCTCATCGCAAGGGTTTTCAGGCAAGCTTTTGCCTAAATTTTTAACAATCATCCAGAAGAGGAAGGTTTGAGAACAAACTGCAAAAAACACCAGCCAACAGACATCACAAAGTGTATTTTTGTACTTAATGTATCAAATCCTTACTATCTGTAAGCTTCTTCATACTGTAGTTCATATACTCAATGTAAAAGCACATAAATGTGCATCTTAGCAACTGCATACAGTGAACCATCCTCAAAAACATTTGTGTCTGTTGGTCATTCTGTCTGTCCGTCTGTCTTTCTGTTTGTGCATGCACATGCATGCATGCAACTCAGTTGGTGGACTATGCAATTACTAGTCAATTTTAAAATTACTCAACCTTTGTTGTGGCCAAATGCACTGTGGTTGACTAGAGTACAAATTGTAGGTTATTGCACAGTAGTCATGACTGTATAGTCACGTCACACACCACTCACCACTAGTGGCTGATTGTGACACTTTTTATATGCCACATCAGTGAATGGGCATCCTCAGATGTAATTCCCTTGCCATTTAACTTGAGCAAGTTCAGAGTTTGAATACACAAATCATGAAGGTGAGGCTTGTCTCCTAAAAGACATTTTGCATACACTCACTGAACACGTTTAGCACAGCTTTGTATATGGGTTAGCAAAAGAAAGAGTTATACTGTGTTATAATAAAATAAAGCACTTACATATAATAAAAAAGTTGAAGGACGTGACCTGGACCATGGTAGTTTTTTTTTTTTTTATTAAAATACCGATGGAAAGAGAGAAAAGGAGTAACTGCACTGATCAGAGTTATAGTACTACAGCTATACTGCAACAACAGAAATGAAATATTAAGAAAAATAAGAAAAAAAAACTCAAATAATTGTTGTGCATGTGCTATCAATACCATCAGCACCTGCTTTCTAATTATCCTGAGTGGTTACCCCTCCGCAGTTAAACTGAACTGTTTGCAAATCTTCATGTCTGGTATACCTCGTACTCTGGTTGAATTGTTAGTTGGTAAGAAATATGATGAAAACCAAGGCCAATGATGAAGTTGCAGTTAGAAGTCAAACAATAACAGCAAGACAAACTGAAACAATGTAAAAAATGTATTAGTAAAACAGAGCTTTCCGGTATAACATCCCTTCCTCAATGCAAGATAAAAACTGAATTAGTTACAATCCCTAAATATCATCCAGAACCAATAATTCAATTAATCACAGCCAATAAAATCATCATATTATTTTAAAACTTTAAAGTGAACAAAGTCTGCTCATTTAATCATTTCAAACATAACATTCTGTCCTTAAGTATTGGTTTTAAGGTATTTAACATATTAATACCAGGAAACACATCTGCCTGCAACAATGTGATCCATTCATATTCTTTTAGCTCTAATTTGTTATTCAAGTCACCACCTCTAATCGACTTTTGAACAGAAGTTAGAACCCTAAAAGTGAAGTCATGTAGTGCACCATTCTCATTTATATGTTGTGCTAGTGAATTAGTCATAATATTCCTTCTAATGTCTGATTTATGTTCAATAATTCTATCTTTAAGACGTCTAGCACTTTTTCCTACATAAAATGCTGGACATATCCGGCACACAGCTAAATATACAATATTACAAGAATTACATGTAGCAAAACATTTTACACTGTATTTTCTATTACTAGTAGGATGAACAAAATCTAATTCACTATTTATACATGAGCAACAACAACAATTGTAACACGGAACAGTGCCCTTCCTAGCAAATATTAAATCATTGCTAGAACAATTAAAATCTTTATAACAAAGTTTTTGTTTGAGAATTTCACAATTTCTATAAGAAAAACTGGGTTTAGTGTCGATAAATTTCAATAGCTCTGTAGCACTTCATAGGATGCACCAATTATTGCTGATGATATTCTTAACACCATCACCGCACATACTATAAGTCATGGGATAGCATAAAACCATGGATTGATTCTCATCATGTACCAAAAGCATTTGAGTGATGCTTTTACCATAAAAAAGGAGTAAAACCTAGTGGCCCTTTCCTCAAGAATTTCATTCTTGATACTAAGTAACAAATTCTCATCACAGCCTCTTTGAAGAAACTCTTCAATCATATCATTCAACTGTATTTCACATTTTTGTATTTCTGTATTGAGCCTACATACACGTATAAACTGACTCCTGATAATTTCCTGATGAATTAATGATTTAATATTTGCTAGGAAGGGCACTGTTCCATGTTACAATTGCTTTTGCTCATGTATAAATATTGACTTGGATTTTGTTCATCCTACTAGTGATAGAAAATACAGTGTAAAATGTTTTGCTACATGTAATTCTTGTAATACTATATATTTAGCTGTGTGCCGGATATGTCCAGCATTTTATGTAGGAAAAAGTACTAGATGTCTTAAAGATAGAATTATTGAACACAAATCAGACATTAGAAGGAATATTATGACTAATTCACTAGCACAACATATAAATGAGAATGGTGCACTACATGACTGCTTTTAGGGTTCTAACTTCTGTTCAAAAGTTGATTAGAGGTGGTGACTCGAATAACAAATTAGAGCTAAAAGAATATGAATGGATCACATTGTTGCAGGCAGATGTGTTTCCTGGTATCAATAAGTTAAATTCCTTAAAACCAATACTTAAAGACAGAATGTTATGTTTGAAGTGATTAAATGAGCAGACTTGGTTCACTTTAAAATTTTAAAATAATATGATGATTTTATTGGCTGTGATTAACTGAATTATTGGTTCTGGGTGATATTTAAGGATTGTAACCAATTCAGTTTTTATCTTGCACTGAGGAAGGGTTGTTATACCTGAAAGCTTTGTTTTACTAATACATTTTATACGTTGTTTCAGTTTGTCCTGCTGCTATTGGTAAGAAATATGCCCAGCTGAAGTGAATTTTCTTCCTTCTCCATGCTGGTCAACTTTGGTCCTGCTGGTAACTGTAAGGCCAGGTTTCTGTGACATTTTAGTCAGCTGGACTTTCTCTTGCTGTTGATTAAATGTGTGTTCCTTTGAGATGTGACCTTGGCTCATTAATATCTTTATCTAATATATATTTCATACGTTTATTTTCTGCATTAATTTTGGGTTTATTTTATTTGATAATATCTCTTGCTGTATTTTTGCTAATTTTATATACACACACACACACACACACACACACACACACACACACACACACACACACAGTACTTAGCTGATAAGCACTTGAAGCTGAAGTTATACTGACAAAAAGATTGTAAATGTGAATTGTTAACAAATAAAACCCAATAATCAAGCATTTTCCTTTGAGTTTAATACAGACACACAAAACAATGCTTGTACACATGTACCATTCCTTCTGTAATGTATCAGTCATACCAGTTGCAACATTCTGCATATTTAGGTGATCCTCACCCATAAACCATACTTTTAGGTCCTTTACTTTTTTTGCAATCCCACTGCCTGCTGACCATCAGCCTCCTCATCATCCATGAGTCCATTCATTCCTTATGTATGTGAAAACCACCATAGGCTCACTCACTGTCCTGTGAGGTGAGAGCTGCTCATTGAGACATCATCAAGGCAGACATCCCCTCAGCCGCTCCCAAAGGATGTTAGTGCTTCCAATATATGGGGGAGGAGCACATGAGCTTCACCATGTGACTGCTCCCAACCTAAGTGGCTACACCATGGCAGCATGCCACTGTCCCACTACCCAGTGCTTCCACTGAGTGTTGCTTAAGTGGAGACTCGAGCTATTTTCCTACCCCCAGGCTGAGAGCACCATATCTGCTCACTCCCATCCCCCTATCCTACTCCCTCCAGCTCCCATGGCTGCTGGTTGAACACTGGTCATCTGGGTCACAGTTAGGGCTTTATCCCTCTGTGCAACAGGAGAGGGTTTCTGTGGACTATTTTCAAGAAAACTCCTTCACAGAGTCCCAAAATATGTGACTGAATGTGTATTAATTATACTAACAAAATAATGTGCCCTAACCTAATAAGAGGCTGGTGGGTGTTTCTTTTTATATTCAAAGCTGTAGTTTTTATCACTTTAAAATTACAAAAGAGGGGACAGTGAATGGACACTGCTGACAGATGGCTGCCTCCTTCAGTACCATAGACAGACAAATATATAAAGTGCCATAAAGGTGATAAATGCAGATTACCGATTTAGGATTTCATCTGAAGATGTGTGATGATGTCATCCCTTATAGAAGATGCTGTAGGAGAGAAAGAAAATCTGTCAGAAAATGCTAAACATTACACATAAAATAGATTGCCGTACCTCTGAAGTTCTAGCTGCTATAGCAAGAGTGCCCAAACCAGTGTTAAGGATGGAAGTTAAGGAAATTTAAAACAGATTACAATGTGCTGGGAACTAATAAAAGTTGAGTCTTAGAATTTGACAGACCTGTTTGATGCGTTCATTAAATGTTTAGCATCGGTTACTGGGAAAGGAGGCAGAAAATGTGCAGCAGAAGCAAAATATATACCTGAAGTCTATTACGCAGAGCTGGAATGGGATTTTTGTCAAAGAAAAAGAATGGATTGATCGGAACATAATCTTATTACTAAGGAAGATGAAATAAAAAGGGTTAATCTGACAATTTATGGTGTCTTGGAAGATGAGGAAAACATTTAACTTCTTGGACTATATAAAAGCAAAATGGTAGACTGGACTGTATTTGTCCAAGTTTCATTGAGTGTAAAATGAGGAAAAAAAGACGGACTTTGCCAGACTCTGATGTTCATAATGTATGGGAAACCTAAGCTGATTCTGGTGGTTTTAGCATCCTTCTATTAGAAATGGCAAGAGCTGTGGTGATTATGGCCCAAAGGCAGTATGTGGTTTTAGCTGGTCTTCCAGTGTTCATGTAGTATCAGTATTCTGAACCTGGCTTTACAGCATAGGATTCTAATTATGGATGCATCCATGAGAGGGTAAAGAAGAATGAATGTCCCTCTGCTGCCTGGCCGTGGTGTTAACAGTACATTTGAATAGTAAAATGATGACTTTTGATAACCTAGAAAAGGCTATCCAGAAAATCAAAAAATGGCCCTTAAAGTTTACTCAAGTGTTTGTGGAACAGAAAGATAGAGAGACTGCTGTGCTACAAAATATAGACTCATCAGGTGAAATCATGGATGAATGTGAAAAGCAACTGGACTTCGTCACAACGGCTTGAAATATTTGAAAATGTAAAGTAAATCTAAGAGATAACTGAACGTGGAGGAAAATGTACAAGTTATATTGTTTATATAAAATTCTTGTTTGCTCATAATCAAAAATTATTTAGTGGCCACTGCTTATGGAACAAGCCATTTCTAGTTTGGGCAATAAGGCTTCCAAAACAACTACAATTTTAGGGGCATTCAAAGATGCTTCAAAGTTTTTGTTATACTACTGCTGAAATGAATCAGTTACAACTGTAAAGTGAAAAGATGTCCAGTAAGAAACTTACCATTTACAATTTTAAAGTGAAAAGATATCCTGTACAAAGTGGGTGTCACAATCAATAATGACTAAACCAAAAAGACTACTTTTAATCTCTACCAGTCAAAAATTAACTTATGCTGCGTGTTACTTTAAATGGTTTATAAAAGTAAGCCTTGTACATTGGTGATTAACACAAATTTGCATTTTATTTGTTACACTAAGTGGGGGGGGTAGAAGTTCAAGAATGTAGAAGAGAATACATTAAATGAGTGCTCCCTCTTTCTGTTATAGACAAAGATTTATGAAACATCAATAACTGTAGATGTGATACAAAAAGTAAAACCACTGGGCTAAATTCCAAAAAATTTGTTCTTAACATATGTATGCTCTTACTCCGACAGACTTGCTGTTAGTATAACTATCTTACTTCAGAGTAAGGCCTATTTATAAACAGGCTTATATTGTGGGCCAGAATCCAAAACACCTTCTCTCAGTACAAGTGGTCACCTAAATGACAGCAAGTCTTTTGGAACTGGGAACACTTTGTTATTTTAGGTGAGGTGAAAAATTTCTGAATAGTACTGCTTGTCTAAAATATTCTGTATATACTAATGGCTTTAATCTTTGTAGTGCAGTATGACTTATGTTTGTAGTATAATGTATAATTTCTGTTCTGAGGCCTATATAATATACAGTATTACTTTAAAACCCATTAGATTCAATATGAAAAATGTAAACAAAAGCTGGGAATTGATACTGATACCAGAGTGGGTAGGCGGGTCAGTAAATAAGAGGAATCTATGCTTGTTCTGCAGTTTTGAACAATAGTTTTGATTAACAGCTTGAGCTTTATGAGATCTTAGACCCCTGTTATAAGTGCCCGTGGAATGAGCCATAAATTTATTTATAGTGAAAGTTGCCCCACATTAGTAGTGTGAGGGATATAATGGAACCCTGTTGAGTAGTTTCCATAATTACAAGGGATGGGCTAAAAAGAGAAAAGTCTGTGGGATGGGTGGAAAGACAAGTAAACATTAAGGAGAGCAGGGAGTGATATATGGGAAGAGAGAATGGAATAATCATTGATGGATAAATGTTTTCAAATAATTTAATTGACTCAAATTGTAAGGTGAGATGAAAGTTTTGTACAACATAGTAACTCTGGTTGTGTTTAGAATGTTCTATTAAATATAAAAATGATACTAGGAAATATAAAAATATACATATAGAAGTGTTTATTGAGTCACTAAAGGCTACTTCTGAACTACAAGACTAAGGCTATAAGCTGTTAATGAGCTGCATCTTGGGCTCCAGAGTTTGAGTCTCTCATCCTCCATTTGCATATTGTACGACTCTGAGTATGTCACTTAACCAGATAATGCTGCCAGACAGTCTGAAAAAGTCCACTTAGCTCTACCCTAGTTATCAAACAAAAAACAAACAAATAACGGGATAATTATGGGGATGGAGAAAAAGTAAAATACTCAAGCAGGGACACAGATAACTTGGAAGGTGAGTGTTGTGCTATAGACAGAGCAGACAGTACAAGAATTACTCTTTGATTAACAATATGGATGAAAATTAGAGAGAGAATATGCAAGTTTTTGTGTGTACCAAATAGGATTGTCATAGACTTACATGAAACTAAACCAAACAAATAGGCAGCGTAAAAAGCAATCCAATAGTAATCCAAGTTTATTGAAATTCAAGAAGGTAAGCGCTTTCGGCTGTGACACCAGCCTTCCCTCAGACAACCATTACAATAAAACCATCTTGTTATATAGTAAGCACATACATATTTTTAAAACCAAATATTACAACTATAAATTTATGTAAATTACTGCACAATACCCTATCTGTTATAAACTTTTAACTTTAAAATGCTTGTGATGGAAATGGAATCATTTAAGCCTGGGAATTGTGTGGCATCTAAATAAACTTGCCACCAATATTCCCTTGATTCTAAAATTGTTTTCCAGGGACCTTTTCTTGGAATTTGTCGAATTTGTTCTAATACTACAAACTTAAATTTATAACTTGGATTATGCTCTATATGTCTGTAAAGTGCATTAATATGTGAATTTTTATTGATGTCATAAATATGCTCATATATGCATTGTTTTAACTTCCGTTCTGTTTTGCCTATATAATAGGCAGAACAGTATGAACATATTGCTGCATATATGACACTTATTGTATTACAGTTGTAATGTCCTGGAATAGTAATGCGTATTCCCATTATAGATAGCTGATCCACTTCTAAAATATAGCTACAATATGTGCACATATTACATTTCTTCATTTTGCCTTGAGTTTTTACCACAATTTTAGAGCATGCATTGCACCAATCTTTCAGATTCAGGTGCCTTCTATAAATAACCAAAGGTTGTGTTGCCCAAAATATTAGTTATATTAGTTAGGTCTGTCTCACCTGTAATAAATTTCCAATTTTTCCACATAAGCCGAATAATGTCTGCAGAATCATTGGTGTATGTTGTTATGAAACCTGCATTGCCATACTTGTTTGTGTTCGATTTTTCCCTTGTTTGTGCTATATTTGGGGATGACCTTACTGAATGTGATTCTGAATCAACTATGGTACAGGTTGATAATAAAGGTTTATAAAACCCTGTATTTCTTTTTTTCACCACCTCAGTGATAATTGTTTGTGTCTTTCGGCTTTTCCCGGTTAGGGGTCGCCACAGCGGAACTCTGGTCCGCTAATGATTGGCAGTTGATTTTTACGTACCGGCTTGCCAGGCCTGATGCACAACCTTCAATGAAGGTACACCATTCACGCATGTCTCCACGCAGAAGACGCTCTAGCTGAGAATCGAACTGGACAGCGTCTTACTGTGAGGCAACAACGCTACCACAGCACCACCACCGTGGGTCTCACCACCTCAGTGATAATGCTATCTATAAATTGCTTGGGATAATCCCTTTTTAAAAACATATCACCAATATGTTGACATTCTTCTATAAAATCATGCATGTCAGTGACCATCCGGGCTGCACGGGCCATTTGTCCCTTTATAACAGCTTTTTTCACATAAGGGGGATTGCTGGTGAAGTGTAAAAACTTATTAGAATAAGTATTTTTCTTAAATATACCAGCTTTTAAGTGACATTGTGATGTATCTTTGGTTAACAGAACATCTAAATATGATATCTTATCATGTCTCACTTCATGTGTGAACTTTAAAAAATCAGTGCAATTGTTCATAAAGTGCATAAATTCAACAATGACTTCTCTGGGACCATTCCATATAAAAAAGAGATCATCCAAAAAGCGACAATATATTTGTACATATTCCATATATTGTGACTGAAACAAATATTTATCTTCCCATGCGGCCATAACTACATTAGCATACAATGTGCCCACAGGAGAGCCCATTGCTACCCCCTTAATTTGTTTAAAATAATGACCGTCATGGTATAGATAATTATTGGTTAATATCAGTTGCAGAAGATGTGATAAAGTATTTATGTTATCTTGGCCTATAACCATTTTCTCTGTAAACAATTCAGTAAACCATTCCAAGCCTATATTCTGAGTATACATGTAAAAAGATCCTTAACATCCACAGTAATGAATGTAATGTCATGGATATTAGAAATTTTTGACATGTTAACCTTTGAAAGAAAATCCCAGGAATCATGACAAATGTGCTGTAATTCAAAAATTTTATCCTTCAATTGCATGTCTATATACTTTGCCATGAAGTATGTTTTGGAGCCCCCAGCGTCCACAATTGGATACAAAGGTGGATTTTCTAAATCCTTGTGGATTTTGGGAGCTCCAAAAATAATAGGTATTCTGGGATTTTCTACATGCATATATAATAATTTGCCCTTGCATAAGCATGTCTTCTAAGTAATAATCAGTTCTAGCATTGGAAATGTTAATTTCATCAATAGAAGCTTCTATATATGCATCATCATACAATATTTGCAAAATTAACTGATTATAGTCCATTGCATTCATTACTACCAGCCTGCCTCCTTTATCGGGCTACATGATGCGTAAATCACCTCTTTGTTTTAAATCATTAAAATTTTTTGTTGTTGTTGTTGAGTAATGTTACTTTCATAGGATGTTGTTTTTTGCTGCAATTGGTGTCTAAAATCTAAATCACACATCTCTTCAAATAACTTTATTTTGGGATGTAAAATAGGATTAAAGCTGCTGGGAATATGTAAAGGATTATTTTGTATCGCAGCAGCATCATGAAAAATTACTGCTAGGTTCATTTTTCTAGTGAACAACTTCAATTCTGTTATTAAATCAGTAATTTTTGCTCGCTTTTTGCTATAAATGTACATCCTTTGCTACAACTATTGGCATGTTCAACATCCAAGGCTGCAGCACTGTAATTATAAATTTTATAATCTCCTGTGGTGTAAGTTACTAGCTGGTAGGTGCTATACATTGTTTGTTCAACTACCAAGTCTAGTTGTAATTGTTCCGTGAGCGTGAGCCCATTCTCTGCTTCCTCCATGTATGTGTTGAGTTGCCCCTCACTGGATAATTGTCCTTGTTGTGTAACCGCTCCGATCTGTGAAGGGTGGCTTCCTCTAAAGGGGTTGGTTGTTGATTTATTGCGGTCGCTTCATTATTAGTTTGCCTGCCATTACTATTTGAAAAAACAGCTTCATCTCCTCGCTGCTCAGTGAGACGCTGGCCACTTGGTGGTTTTGGATGAGCTGTTCTGTTAGAATAATCCAACTTATCTCTTTGCAGTTTGCGAGCTTTCCTTTCTGAAACCAATAATTAACACAAATGTGCATTTTATTTGTCACACTGAGTGGGGGGCAGAAGTTCAAGAATGTAGAAGGGAATACATTAAATGAGTGCTCCCTCTTTCTGTTGTAGACATAGATTTATGAAACATCAGTAACTGTAGATGTGATACAAAAAGTAAAACCACTGGGCTAAATTCCAAAAAATTTGCTCTTAACATATGTATGCTCTTAGACAGACTTGCTGTCAGAGAATATGCAAGTTTTTGTGTGTACCAAATATGATTGTCATAGACTTACATGAAACTGCCCCCCCTTTTCTTGTGGTGTTCTTAAAGTTGGTAAAACAGGTCTAATAGCTGTTCTGTTATCTGATTGTTTCAAGCTTTGTTGATTTAAAAACAGTCCGTTTGTAAATTCCTGCATACCATTTAGAATCTCCTTGTGTTCTGACTGAAGACTGCTTCTCAAACAAACTGATAAGTATATTTTGTGGCACTTTAATTTTTCAGAGTTCTGCACTGTCTTAATTTTTGCTTGACTGAATTATATATATTTGCTGGCATGGTTTTCCGTTTCCTGATCTTTTCTGAAACTGCCCCCCCCCCTTCCTGTGGTGTTCTTAAAGTTGGTAAAACTGGTCTAATAGCTTTTCTGTTATCTGATTGCTTCAAGGCTTGGTGATTTAAATTTTATATATTTGCTGGCATTCTTTTCTTTTTTCTGATCTGTTCTGAAACTGGGTTTCTCCCACCCTATTCCTGTGGTGGTGTTTGGTGGCTTTCCAGTTGCCCACCTCTACTGTAAATTTGATCTGGGACACACCTCCCAGTCTAGTGTTCATTCTACCCAATACAGAAAGAACATTTGAGAAGGCCAACCCATTTAGGTTCTTAACCTTGAATTATCTTCTGTTCCTCCTTTCTCCCTTTGTACTTTACTAAAAAAAATCTCCTTGAGTTATGACTGAGTGTACTTCTCAGCTGATAAGAATATTTTTCGCCACTTTTTAACTGTTCAGAGTTGAATAAAACAACAACTGAATTGAGTTCAGAATACATTTTGAATAAATTGCATTTATTTAAACTGTATTTGCTTTAAAACTGTTAGACACTCAAGTGTAGCTTGCACTGCACTTTCAATTCTTTTAGTGATGTTTTAGCTGCTTTCTGAAAAAAAAATTCTAAGCTTGTTTCCTACCTTTGCTGTAATTAGTCTAGTCCAGATACAGATTTGCTGTATCCAGGACTGTTGGTAAGCTGTGAGCCCCCCAAGCCTTTCTGTGCTGGAGGGAAGCCTTCTAGCTTATCAGTGGGAGTGGTAAGCACTAGGTAGCCTATCTACCACAAGAGGAGTGGTTTCTGGCCCAGAAATTGTAGTTTACTGGCTGTTTAGGCAGTTTTTCCATCTCTTTCAACTTTCTGGTTTACAAGCCCACGTTTGCACTCGTTTCCCACCTTTCCTGTAGCTATTCTTGTCCAGATACAGATTTTCTGTATCCAGGACTGTTTGTAAGCTTCTGAGTGGCGCCAAAGTCTGTTCTTCAATTTCTTCCTTAGATCTGCTAGTTCTCTACTCTCCTACAGTTTTACTAGCTTATTAGTTTAGCACTTTACCAGACTTCTTGGAGCAATTATTGTAGCACACAAACGTGCTACCAACACTAAACGTTCTACAAGGAAAAAGCTCCAGTACTTATTATTAATGCCTACCCCTCCAGGCATGTCTAAAGGTCAGTTCCCTGTGCTTTCTCCCATTAACCTAGTGAACTTGGGGCATCCTGATGCAATGTAGCAACTGCCTCATGTAAACTGACAACCCTCTCCTCTTACCTCCCGACACTCAGACTTGGGAGAGATGCACTTATATATCCAAACTGGAAGCCATGCACTCTCCAGCCAAGACCGGAATAGCTGGTCAAGAGGAGAAGGTCAACACTTGTACCACTCCACATGGAACACACAGCCCTCCAGAACAAACACCAGCACTGCCTTCACATAAAAACACAAACCACACACCCACCTTTGCAGAGACTCTCAATAAAAATCTACCCAAACAGCAGAGACCTCCAAGGCAGAAACACACTCAACCACCACAACATAACACTAACCACGAGACAGCTAACTCTCCTAAACAGTGTGCCACTCAACCAAAGACCCTAAGGCAAAACAGCATACCCAACACACTAGTCATAGGTGACTCAATAGTGAGGCCCACTGATGCCCCATTCACTATGTTGAATAAGGAGAAACAGTCAGCTATCAAGTGCCACAATCCACCACATAATGCATGCACTCAGGTCCCTCAACAACAGGTACAAATATGACTGTCATTGTACATGTGGGTGTGAATGACCCGAGACGTACCTCCCTGGACTACATGGAGGAGCTCTCGAATTATGTAGCCCAGGCTGGTATGACCCTAGCCCTGAGCAGCATCCTACCATCACCCAGAATGATACCACAGTACAAGCAGAAAATGACTGATTTCAAAAACTGGCTAAGTTTCTGGTGTCATTCTAAGTGGATCTGTCTGTCTAAGATGACATGATTGACAGACCTCTATGCTTTGCCAGAGATGGCCTGCATCTGTCACCCCTAGGCTTCTGGATACTGGCAAAGGCTCTTGCCAACCCTATAGTACCTTTTTTAGGTGGTGTTCCAAAGACCAAATTACCACCATAACAGCTACAAACAAATGCAATAGGAAAGTCATGCTGTTCAACGCTAGATGTCTAAATCTCAAAATGCACTCCTTAAAATGGAGAACATCGACATTTGTGCTGTAACAGAGATCTGGTTGAAAGCAGCAGAAAGCACCCCTGCACTACCACACTATAACTCATTCCACACCTTTTGGCCCCAGAACTTGGACCAAAGCTCCAAAGGTGGTGGTGTTTCCATTTTCATAAAGGATGTGCACACCTCTAGACTGGTTGCCCAGCATAATGCAGCTGAGATACTTCAGGTGCAGCTAACATTGGGTAAGACAGTGATTCAGATTGTAGCCTGCTATAGGTCTCCAACCATGTCCCAAGTCTCACACTCCACGTTCCTAAGCACCCTGGAGAATATTAGGGTCCAACCTAACTCACTCATACTGGGCAACTTCAACTACCCCTCCATTAACTGGGAAATCTACTCATGTACCAATACACTTGCCCAACGTTTCTTGGAATTCATTAATTCCAGTGCCCTGGACCAGCTCATTCTCACCCCACTAGATGAAGCAACATCCTTCACCTGGTCACTACTAACATGGGTGAATGTTGCTCTACACCAATAGTCAACTCTTCCCTGGTTAGATCCAACCACAAACTAATCACCTTGGAAAGCCACATCCCTCCCACCCCACCCCCCGCAAAGGTAACAACCATGAAAAACTTCTCCAAACCTAACTTTTGGCTCCTAAAAACAGAGGTGGCTAACTTCACAGCACCCATGCAAATTGAGAATAGTTGCATGACCACCATATCATACACCAATGCACTGTAGGAACATGTACACAAATGCATGGATCTTGCCATACCCAATAGAACCAAGATGCTCTCCTCCAAAAACAAGAAGCCAATCTGGTGGTTCCCTACCATAAACAAATTCTACAACAGGAGGAAGAAACTGATGCGGAATAAGGTAAAGTCCCAAAACCGGGAAAACTCCCTTATCAGCCTCAATAAAAAGTTCAGACCCCTCATCAAATCCTCTAAAGCTAGCTATGAAAACAGAATTGCAGCAGGTAGTAAAGACAACCACAAGGCCTTCTACAGCTATGTAAAGAATCTCCATGGCATTACCCAGATTTGCTCTGAGCTACTGCCCAATGGTACCTCCTATACCGAGCCAACAGATATTGCCAATATACTGGCCAACAGATTCAGTGCCAACTTTACCCCTCTTCACCCCCCCCAAAGGACCAGTCACAATACCAGTAGATTGCCAGGCACCCAGTATTACTGTTGCACAGGTTAAAACAGCATTGTCCAAGGCCAAGAATACAGCTTCTATGGGACCGGACAATATCCCTGGCTGTGCTCTACATAGAATCATAGGATCGTACTAGGCTATCTGCCCTAAGGCATTTATAAGCCTAGCCAGAGTGTATGTGGCTTACACCACCCCTTAGGATGAGAATACTACGCCCTTTTAGGGTTTAGTTTACTATGCCTCTATCTAGTAGTGACACAGAGATGACCCCCGGGGTAAACCTACGATCTCCCATGCACTCGTTGAGATTTCTCTTGAATAGAGTCAGTGAGGGGCTCTGCCTAACATGGACTGGGATTCTGTTCCAGAGTGTAGGGAGCCTCTGGGTTATGAATCTGTCCCTCCAGCACGTCCTATTTATTTCTGTGTTGAGGTTTAAGTCACTTGTTCTCGTGGCTCTGATGGATTTGGATTTTCTGAGGTGGAGCATGTCCATTAATTCAGAATTGGACATGGCCTTGTACGTCAGGCACAGATCACCTCTGAGTAGGCGGTATGCGACTGAATAGAGCTGGAGTTTTTTCAGTCGGGCAGCATATGACATATGTTTAAGACCCTTTATCCTCTTGGTGAGGAACTTTTGGGGTCTTTCCAACTGCTGCAGGTGTCGGGTGAGATACATCCCAAATGGGGCATTGTACTCAATCATTGGCCTGATAAGAGAAGAGTACAGGGCACAATGACCTCTCTTGATCTAGATGTGAAACCCTTCATGATAAGGTGGGCAATATAGAAGGTCTTCCTAACCACTTTGGCAACGTGAGTGTCAAATGAGAGGTTACTGTCAACCTGGGTCCCTAGGTCCCTGATTACCTCTTCCGTACTTAATGTATTACCGCCTATGTGGTAATTTGTCGGTACCTTGTTTTTCCCAAAGGGTATGACTATACATTTTTTGGCGTTCAGCTTAAGGCCATGGCTCTGGCACCAATTATCCATTTCTATGAGGCCTCGCTGAAGGATGTTTGTGTCCGCTGGAGTATCAATTATGGCGCCCAGTTTGCAGTCATCTGCGAACTTTGTCAGCCACAATCCTCCTATGTTTGCCTGTACCTCGGAAAAATAAATGCCGAACAAGAGGGGTCCCAGGACTGAGCCCTGTGGGACACCGCTTGTGACTGGCTTAGAGTCTGACATGGCTCCAGCAAATCTGACCCTGTGGGTTCTGTCCTTGAGCCAGTTTGCAACCCATCTTGTGACATATGGGTTTACATTTAAGCTGGTGAGTTTGTCTATGATGCCCGAGTGGGGTATTGTGTCAAAGGCTTTTGCAAGGTCAAGGTAGGCTGTGTGAACTGCCTTACCCTCATCAATGGCCTTAGTGACTGTTTCAAAAAAGTCGACCAAGTTCAAAAGGCAGGATCTGCCCTTGACAAAGCCAAATTGGGTAGGATCCAATGTCTTTGTTTATGAGTTCCATAATGATCCTCTCCATAGCTTTGCAGACCAGGCTCGTCAAGCTTATGGGGCGGTAATTTCCAGGGTCCGTAGAAGCACCGCCTTTGTGAAGTGGGACCACTGTTGCCGTATGCCACTCTTTGGGTACGTATACTGTAGTAAGGCTAAGATTAAACAGCAGCCTTATGTGTGGATTTAGTTCCTCTTGGAGTTCATGTAGCACACAGCCCGGGACACCATCCAGTCCCATTGATGCTGTGTTTTTAGCTTTAGAGAGGGCGGCTCTCACCTGGGCATCTAAGATGTTAGGGAGGCTACACTCTGCTGGGATAGTTATTTCTCCTTTTGTGTGGGGGGGGGGGGAGAAATTTGCACTGAACCTGTCTGCCAGAATGTTGGCAATGTCAGTGGGTTCAGTGTATTTTGTGCCATTTTGGACTAACTCTGAGCATATCTGGGAGTTTCCACCCAGGTTTCTAACATGGCTAAAGAAGGCCTTGTGATTGTCTTTTGTGTCTTTTGCGATTTTTCTCTCAAAGTTGGCCTTGGATGATTTTATGAGTGATCGTAGTTTTTTGCTAGTACTGATCAGAGACGCCTTCCCTTTTAGGGATTTTGCTCTGCCATGTAGTAGCTTCCTCCTCCTGTTGTAAAGTTTGTTTATGGCTGGGGTCCACCAGACCGGGCACCTGCCTTTGGGGGAATGGGTCTTGGTTTTATTTGGGATTGCATGATCCATGCATTCTTGAAGGTGCCCATAGAAGGCATTTGCAAAGGATTCAGCAGTGTGGGTTGTGGTTTCCACTGGCCCAGGGGCCTTGAAGGATACCACTTCAGTCTTAAGAAGTGTGAAGTTTGCTTTTGAGAAGTTCTTCACTGTGGTCTTTTGTGCAGGGGTGGGGGCGGGATGTGGATTTCCAGTGAGATTAATTTATGGTCTGATCTTACCAAAGAGGGATATACTTCGGTGTGGAGCATTTTGTCCCCATGTTTGTGATGATCAGGTCTAGTATATTGTCTCCTCTTGTGGGAATGGTGACTAGTTGTTCCATTGCATTTGAGTTTATGAATTCTAGGAACCTTTGGGCTAGGGTGTTGGGGCTTGAGTAATGTTCCCAGTCTATGTTTGGGTAGTTGAAGTCTCCCAAAATGATGGTATTTGGAGAGACATTCATACTCTCCAGTGTCTTCAGGAAGGCTGTGTGGGGTTCCTGAGTTAGAGAGGGTGGTCTGTAGCATGCTACAAACTGTAAGGCAGTTTTGCCTATGGTTAGTTGCACCTGGATAGTCTCCGATGCTTCGTGCGTTGCCACTAACCTGGAGGTGTGGGTATCTTTGATGGAAATGGATACTCCCCCTCCTTTTGTGGTTCGGTCCAAGTTTTGGGGCCGGAAAGCATGATATGAGGTAAAACCTGATAGTGCTGGGGTGCTCTCAGGAGCCTTGAACCAGGTTTCAGTCACTGCACAGACATCGATGTTCTCCATACTGAGGAGGGCTTCAAGGGCGTGCATCTTGAGGTTTAGACTTATGGCATTGAGCAGAATTACCCTTAGTTTTTTTCCACTTGTGTTTTCTAGGGAGGTAGGTTTGTCATTTGAGCCTTGCCTAAAAAAGGCACTATGGGGGTGGCAAGAGCCTTGGCCAATATCCGGAAGCCCTGGGGTGACAGGTGCAAGCCATCCCTTGCGAAGCAGCGTGGCTTGTCAAGCATGTCATCCCAAGCAGACAGACATTGGATCCCCTTAGAATGACACCAGTAATTAAGCCAATTGTTAAAACTGATAATTTTGTCTTTGTACTGTGGCATCATTCTTGGTGAGGGTAAGATGCTGCTCAGGGTCAGGGTCATACCGGCCTGGGCAACATAATCAGAGAGCTCCTCTATGTCTCTTTTCATGTAGTCCAGGGAGGTACGTCTCAGGTCGTTCACACCGGCATGTACAATGACTGAGTCATATTTGTACTTGCTGTGGAGTGACCTGAGTGCTTGTGTTATGTGGCGGATTCTAGCTCCCGACAGGCAGCTTACTGTGACCTTTTCCTTGTTCAGTCTGGTGAGCGGGACGTCAGTGTGTCTGACTATGGAGTCACCTATTACAAGTGTGTCTGGCATGTTGTTTGGCCTTAAGGGCTGTGACTGTTTAGCACACTGACTTTGTGAACTATGTGTTGCATGTGCTATGTCTTTAGGTGGTGGTTGCTTGGGTGTCTGCTTTGGAAGCCTCTGTTGTTTTGGTAGATTTTTAATCAGCACCTCCGAGTATGTTTTTGTGTGTTTATGTGTTTGGTTTGCTGTTGTGATAGTTCTATGTGAGACTGGGTTTGTGGTGTGCGTGGTTACCTTCTCCTCCTGACTGGTCTTTCCAGTTCTGAATTGAGAGAGCTCAGCCTCCAGTTTGGCTATATAGTTGCATCTCTCGCATATATTTGTATTTGTTGGGAGGAGGAGAGGGTTGTCTGTGTACATGAGGCAATTGTAACATTGCCTCAAGATTCCCAGATTCACTACAGAGTGAACTGGCACCTCACCTGTGTGCCCCGTTCAATCACAGCCTCATCTCAGGCTTTATCCCTACCAAATGACGCATTGCTACAGTAATCCCTCTCCACAAAGGAGGAGCGACTACAGACCCTGGGAACAATTGCCTCATTAGCCTGACGAGTCTGATATGCAAAGCTATGGAACGCATCATTGTGGACCTAATAAACAAGGATATAGGGAATTTCCAAACTCTGGATCTTACACAGTTTGGTTTTGTGAAGGGTAGATCATGCCTGCTCAACTTGGTCGACTTCTTTGAGTCAGTCACCAGAGCTGTGAATGAAGGCAAAGTGGCTCATTCAGCCTACCTTGATCTGGCCAAGGCCTTTGATACCATTTCCCACTCAGGAATCATAGAAAAACTCCCTAAGCTAGGCATTAACTCCTATATCACTAGGTGGGTTGCAAACTGGCCCACAGTGTGAAAGTAGATGACTCCAAGTCAGACTGCAGACCAGTCATAAGTGGAGTCCCACAGGGTTCAGTCCTGGGTCCTCTCCTGTTTGGTATCTGCTTCTCTGAAGTCCAGGACAACACAAAGGGACTCCGGCTGACACAAAGTTCACAGATGATTGAAAGTTGGGAGTTATTATTAACTCCCCAAGTGATGTTGACATCCTACAGAAAGGCCTCACTGAGACCAACAACTGGTGTCAGAACCATGGCCTTAAGCTAAATGCCAAAAAATGTGTCTTCATCCCCCTTGGGAAAAACCCAGTTCCCTTAAATTATCACATCAATGGTAGCCCACTGAACATAGAAGACGTTAGAAGAGATCTGGGAACACAGGTTGACAGCAACCTCACTTTTGACCACCACATTGCCACTGTGGTGAGAAGGTCCTCCTATGTGGGCACAACTCATTACTAAGGGTTTTGCATCCAGGAAGAAAGAGGTCATTGTCTCTCCCTACTTTTCCCTCATTAGGCCGATTATCAAGTACAATGCCCCATTTGGCATGTACCTCACTAGACACCTGCAACAACTGGAGAGTCTGCAAAAGTACCTCACAAAGAGGATCCTAGGCCTTAAACACTTGACCTATATGAACAGACTCAAAAAACTCCAACTATTCTCTGTCTCATATCGCCTATTTAGAGGCGATCTCTGCTTGACTTACAAAGCCATGTCTGACCCAGCTCTGTTAGAAATGCTACATATAAAGAAATCCCAATCCCTCTGCACCACACGCTCCAGAGACCTCAACTTCATTACGACAATCAGCAGAACATGCTGGAGGGACAGGTTCATAACTCATTGACTGCCCATGCTATGGAATAGACTTCCCATACATGTCAAGCAGAGCACCTCACTAACCCTCTTCAAGAGAAATCTTGATGAGTGGATGGGAAACAGAAAATTCACCCCAGGGTTACTCCAGTGGCTCTACTCAACAGAGGCACTGGGAACTAAGGTCGGGTGGCACGATGACAGGGTAATCCTATGAGCTAGGCTTGTAAAGGCTCCAGGGCCATTAGCCTAGTACACACCTATGAACCTATGAACTACAAGTTGGAAAGGCAAGTAATATATGGATTTATGTGAGTTTGAATATGAACCGTGAGCAGTTGAGGTAGAAATAAAGCAGTAAGCAGCCAGGTGAGGTAATAAAATGGATACAGCACGTATTGTGCTAAGGTAGTATTATGGGTAAAAATAACCTTTTTACTAACAGAGAGCATTGTAAAATGGAGATTTTAAGGACTTCACATGGCAGGTGGAGAGTATAGGAAGAAAGTATGGTGAAGTTTAAGTCACGGGTGAAAGATGTACCCAAGCACTGTCTGGTAAACTGACTTGCTCAAGGTCATGCAGTAGGCAAATGATTCAAACCCTGTACTACAGGAACTACAACTCATAGCCTTAACCTTCTGCAATAACTAACAAATTAACTCTCTGTACTAACTGCTAAGCATTGCATGCACATAATATAAACTGAATAAAGCAATGAAGTTTGATAAAGATAATTAAAGATAACTGGATTAACTAAAAACAGAAAATCTTCAGCCCTGGAATGTACAACTGTTAATAATGGGAGTGCGGTCTGTCTAGCTGAGACACTTTGTAAATTATTTTTGTTTCACATATCACTTCTTAGAGCAGCAATACAAATTCCTGTTGTCTTTTGTCAAAAAAAGTTAAAAGAAGAAACACAACAAAACAGCATCATCTTGGCACTTGGTCCTGCTACTTGATGCCAATATAACTCATCTCACAAATAGGTCAAACATGTTTCAATATTCCTGCAGAATTCTGTTTTGGATGCTAAAACCTACAGTAGTCCTTATATGATTTTATGGACCACCAATGTGTGCTGCAGTCATAATATTACAGCTATGCTGTCTCTGCTAGACTTTGAAAGCTTGGGTTAAATGCCCTGGTTCTTTTTTCAGTGATTCTCTAAGCAAAAATATATTTTAGACAATAGAGAAGCTGTGGTTGACATGTAAGAGAAGTCAATAATAAATTAACTTTTTCTAGCATTTGTAGATATCTATTATCCCTTCTCCTTATGCTTACTAGGGAGATTCACAGTAAACTGGAAAAGGTTTATTGTAATGGAATACAAAGAAACAGAGCAACAAAAATTAGTTTGGGTATCGGAAAGAGGCATGGTAGGGAATAAGTCAGTCAGTGTTCATGACTGCCCAATATAAAGGTATGCAGAAAACAGCTGAAAAGAATTTTACTTTTACATATATAAAAATGCCATGGTGCATTCTGTGAGCCATGCAATAACCATAAGCAAGTATTCACGGGAAAAATAGTCTGCTTGGACCTACATCTTGATTAAACATAAAAAGAAGACAAGAGAAGTGATTATTTTATGAACACAAGTGCAAAGTATCTGGAAAAAAATCTGAAGGACCATTTTGTAAGCAACCTAATTTCAACTAGCCATAATAGAAAACAAATGCTTTGCAAGATGTTTTCTTCTATAGCATATTTAAATGATTTGAGCCGACAAACAGTCACAATGACTCATTGACTTTTGCTGAAATGTTTACATATTTCATGTTTCTGCATTTTAACAGAGGAATTCCTCCAGGACCTTGTTTTAATATTTAAGATTTGAAAAGTTATATGAGAATAATGCAAATCATGTGGTTGCACTAAAGCAGTCTGGTTATAATATAAGCAGCTGTTGTATTGTACTGTGCTGTAATGTACACATTTCTAGATAGCAGCTGTATGACTTTTTATTTACATGTATGCTTTCCACAGCCCACAGATACAATGCTTTTGAAGAATACCTCTTGAGAATATGGATTTGAGACAGATTATATCATATCCCTTCATTCAACCAGCATATGCATAAAGTATGTAACCTTTATTTCTCTAGAAATGACAAAGGAAACTGAGCTGCAAAGTCCGATGTAATAAAAGCTCAGATAAAAGACTTTCGGCAAAATATGAATAGTGCATCCATTTCAATGTTTTAAATCAACTGCGTCTGTACAAATCTTTCTGTAAACATCCATGTAAAATGAATAGTAGGGGACACTATGACAGGAACATAAGTGACATCAAGGGGAATAAACCCATACTGGTTGGCCAGCTTGCTCACAGATAGGATGCAGATCAAAATAGGGGAAGTTACCTGCCCAAAGAGGCAAGTCACCAGTGGAGTCCCCCGAGGTTCTGTGCTGTGGCCTCTCCTGTTTGGCATCTATTTTTCTGAAGTAAAATCCAATACCAAAGGGTTCTTGCTGACTGCAAACTAGGAGTAGTCACCGAATCCTCATATGACTTAGCCATCCTGCAGGAAGGTTTATCTCAAATAAATAACTGGTACCAAAATCATGGACTGAAACTAAATGCCAAAAAATGCATTTCTGTATCCTTTGGGAAGTCTTCTACCCCCAAGGAACTTCCATATTGACAACACAGCCCCTAACAGTTGACCCAGTTGTTCTGTATTTGGAAACTTGTGCCCCCCCACACACCCCTACATATATATTCTAACTCAGAGATTGCACAAACAGAAACACAAATGAAACACACACACACATCTTACTATTCCTCAAACACACACAACAGTCACAACACACACTAAACCCCTAACCAACATACTTACACACACAAACTTACCAGAACTAAACCAAAACATCCAAATAAAGCACCACCAGAAGCAGAAATTCAAAATATCCATGCTTCGGCATTTTGAATTTCGCGCTTCTGATGGTTTCGGAAATGTGAGTCCACGGCTTTGTAAGTTCGAAATACTGAAATTCGAGATTTCAGTATTTTGAATTTACAAAGTGGACCCATATATATATATATATATATATATATATATATATATATATATATATATATATATTATATACACACACACACACACACACACACATATTGTCTTCCATGATGTCATGTCAAGCAAGTCACTTAAGACAGTGCTCTTTTCAATGGTCACCCCATAAAAAATAAGAGGCATGTACCCTAGTGGTTGTGCATAGTTAATAAATCAATAAAATTAAATACGGTTATAGGACAAGTCATTGATCTGTTGGTCTCAAAATGTTCGAATTGCATAAGGATCAAACTGTTTAAATACAATTAAAAAATTTGATTGGCCTGATGAGGGCTGCATTCTACTGAAGTACCTGATTGTCCCTCCCCTAATCTCAGTTGTTCTCCAGCTTTTATAGCTTCATTTCAAGACAAAGTCATTGCAATACTGCCTGTTGCAATGAACTTAGGTGTGTGCTAACCGTCCCCTAACAGCTTGTGTTACTGCCTTTAAAGTTATCAGGACTTGTCTTATCTCCTGTCTAACTGCAGCTATACAGATTGTTTTCCTACTACTCCACAGTGGGCCAACCCACTCTGTTCAGCCCTCACTATGCTCAGGGTCCACTCCTGTCCCTTACCCTGCCCCCAATTCCCAACATCTAAACTTATACCACACTTATTCCACTTCTACTCTACATCCTATTCTGTGCCTAGCTGCATTGTCCAAACATACACTGTTCTCTCTTCAAGCTTATTTCCCATAACTCCATGCAAATGTTGTAATCCAAAATACTAAAAAAATGTCAGTACCAATGTCAAGGTAATGCTTCTACTCATCTCTGAAAAAATGCTATAAACACACAAACCCTAGAAGCATATGCAACAACGATCACAGATTTTCATGCCTGGCTGACTTAACACAACCCCAGACATCCTAGCCAAATCAGAAACATGGCTAAAACCTGAAATACTGTCCCCTGGTTATAATATTATCAGCCTTGATAGAACACACAAAAAGCAGGTGGAATACTATATAATCTTCCCAAATATGCTCAAAATAACTCCTTAAGCAGGCACAATCCCACATTTTGGAAAAGCAGAAATCCTAATCTCATTCATAAATCTGGAGTCAAGAATATATGTATTGTTGTGCTACATATTTTCCCAGGACAGAACATTCCAATACTTGAAAACATACTATCCTGGATAACGGATACAATCACAAATGAAATTATCCTCCTAGGTGATATCAACATTGACTGGCAGTCTTTATCTGCAAATTTAGTAAACATAAACCTCTTTGGATTCACTCACCTTATCAATATACGAAGATATGGAAAAAATAACTCCAAGAATCATTTCTGGACTCCTGATATACTAAGTGATCATGTGCCAGCTTATAGCCACAGGAGTATTATACAACTAACAAAGGAACATAAGTGCAAAACTACCCTCCAATTTCTCCAGAAAGTATTTCATTGAAGTTCTGAAAGCAGTTAACTGGTTCATCCTACAAAGACTCCCCTTAAATAATGCAGTTGAATACTTTGATGCAGCATTTCTAAATATTCTTAACAGATTAGCCCCACAGCCTACTAAAAGAATTAAAAACTGCATGGCAAACCAACAAATCCAAACTCCTTATGAAAGACAGAGACAAGCATGGAATAACTGGCAAAGAATAAAAATGAAAAAAAATTGGCAACTGTTCAGACAGCTATAAAACCAAATCAAGAAAAAACTTAAAGATAAAAAGTTTTATTATACTCACCTACAAGATAAAAACAGCCTAAACATTTTTAATCCGCCATATCAACACAGATAGAAAAAAGGATCTCAGCCCACACCAGACATTTCCCCTCATCAAACAGCTACCTGCTTCAATACATACTTCAGAGAATGCATAGCCAACTTAACCTCAAACTCACTTAATACACCCCCTTCCATGCAGCTAACTTCCACTTAGAACCTAGCACAGCTCCTTCACAAAACTCATCTAACTGCAACCTCTCTAATACACAATGAGTTTCTATAACTCTCATAAAAAAGCTTTTACATAAACTAAAACCTTGCTCTTCCTCAGCTGACAACTTTCCCCTAGAATACCTGAATCTAGCTACAAATGCAATAGCATATCCAATTAGCATTCTTATTAATAGATCAATTACAAAGTCCTGTGTCCCTAACTTATGGAAAAGGCACGTTATCCCCTTACATAAAGGAGTAATTTCACTGACATGACAAATTTCTGTCCCATAGCCATCCTGTCTCTCCTCTCTAAAATCCTTAAAAGATATACATGTAAACAATTTTTCCACTATCTCGTACAAAATAAGCTAATCACCAATACGCAACATGAATTTTGGCCAGAGCACAGCACTCTCACTGCATTACTATAATTTATAGACACTGTCAAAGCTCACAACTCTAATAAACTCATAACTGCAGTATTTTTAGAGCTATCAAAAGCCCTTGACATAATGTCTCATACTAAACTTCTCAATCAACTTTCCACCCTGGTCTATCATCTCCATCTGTTCAATGGTTCTCGAGCTACTTTGCAAACAGGCAACAAGCTATAAAATAGCAAGGGTCCATCTCTGCATACCTTCCCTCTCCCACAGGACTCCCTCACCCTCGACTTTCTACTATTAATTATTTATATCAATAACCTACATTCAACTTCTTGTGAAGGCACCTTGATTCACTATGCAGCTAACCATCATCATCTGCTCTTCAATCACCTTAGCTTGTTGAGTGATTTGGAGGAGAGTTATCTCCATTGAAACCTGGCTTACAACAGCAGAACTCTAACTCAACCCTCAAAAAAAAAAAAAAAACTCCCCCTCTTTATCCTAGTAATTCAGACTCCTTCCAAAGCATCTTTCAAAATATTTTCTGCAAATGGCACTACAAATTAAATTAGTCCACCATACCAAACTATTACAAGTCATAACAGATAATCTTAAATTTGACCTCCACATCCAAAGCAACTCAGGAAAACCCATCAAAAACAAGGCATGCTATATATAAACAAAACTTTTCTGAGCATACCCACAAAAATCTAAGGCACCACTCAGTTTCCTGTCTCTAATCATGAAATCTCGAATATCATTTAAATATGTTATTAGAATTGCCTAAGGTCTCATTTTATTGCTCACATGTTTTCTTCAACTCATGTTATTTTTCAATACACTCTATCATGAAACATATTCTGTTGTTTTCTCATATTTTTTTCACTCCTGTGTTTTGTAGTGTGACATGATACTTTAAGGTTTAAAATATTTGTAATTGATTTTTGAAAGACTGTGATTGTGGAGCTTTTCTCTCCTTGCCTCTGCTGAAAATGGGCACTTTCTGCCCCAGTCAGACTTTCCTAGTAAACAAGTGTCAAATAAATAGTATTATTCCTTTTTAAACATTTTTTGCATGATTCAAACTCCCTACACCTCCATGTATGTGACCGCACTCCCCACACCCTGGTTACTTAGTGTATTCTAAATCCAAATCCACAGTCACAAAACAGCAAGGAAACGAAGGAACTGCAAGTACCATACTGTTATGAAATCGCACTCAACAGCTCTACAGCAAATCACTGTATCAATGGTCAACCAAGTGCCTTTGATTATTAGGTGTTCGACAAGCAGGTACCTCAATCGTAAGGAAGGAATTCTCCTCTAACATAGACACGCATGTTATCTATCTATATATATATATATATATATATATATATATATATATATATATATATATATATATATATAGTTCCCCTTCACATGATCGAGTTACTGAAAGCTCGAAATTCATAAGTTCGAGCCCAGAATCTCGAGTTTCAGTAACTCGAAATTGTGAAGGGGGGAGAGAACCAAAAAAAAAAAATGTACTTACATGTATGCAGGGGGCCAAGTCCCCCTGCAGTCTCCCTGCTTAAATATACCAGCTCCGTAACCACACTATAGCGGAGGAACGGAAGTTCTCCTGTTGTGCGCTTCTGTATACAGCGCAGAACAGGAGATTTCCCTTATCCCCATTTTAGTGTGATCTCGGAGTTGGTATATTTAAGTAGAAGTGCTGGGGTGCCCCGTAAAAACATTGTAAAGACATTTTTGAATGTCTTTTATGCCCGCTTTAGAATTTTGAGTTGCTGAAAACTCGAGATTCTGGGCTCGAATTTATGAATTTCGAACTTTCAGCAATTTGAGAATATTTATTTATTTTTTTTTTATTTTACATTTGTTGACCAGGATAGTCCGACTGGATGCATGTCCATTTTCAGCGGAGGCCCGGGGAGAAAAGCTCCAAGGGTAAGCAGATACAGCATTACATATTACAAACAGACAAACAGACTATTTACAGAGATTACATAAGTAAGCAAGTTAAACAAGTTCTACAGGTTACAGTTAATCCTGAGCACAAGTCAGGATTAAATTAAATTACACAGTAAACTGGTTAACAGATTTTTACATATTCTAGAGAGAATTAGCCAGGCTTGATATATTGACATAGCCAGTTAAGTGACAAATGTTGTTTGAGTCTAGTTTTAAATTGACCTAAGGTGGAAAGTAAGGTAATATTAGCTGGAAGAGAGTTCCAGGATCTACTTACAGAGTTTGCAAAGAGAGAATCACCGGCTGTGTTATTAATTTTGCTAGTCTGAATTAGTAGTTTGTTAGAGGATCAAAGTGATCTAGGATTGTTATAGGGGGTGATAATATTTTTAAGTGCAGGAGTATTGTCCAGATTATAGAGGATTTTATAGGCTATAATCAGTTGGTTATACTGGATTAGGCTGGGTAGTTCAAGCCACCCAAGCTGATTTAGATTGATGCAATGATGTGTCCTAAAAGGCAGCCCAGTGGCAAACCTGGCAATGTAGTTGTAGCAAATTGAGAGTTTGTTAAGGCCAGTCTTGTTTAAATCAAGAGTAGAGTAGAGTAGAGGGGATGCATACAGAAGGGTTGAAAGAAGGTGAGAGCGAGCTATGGCAATTTTAGCTGGAGGGATTAGGAAGGCTTTTATTCTGTAAAGTGACCCTAGTTTTTATTGATGGTTTTGATAGTTTGGTTAACATGTAGGTCAAATTTTAGATTATTGTCTATGATGACACCTAATAGTTTTGTAGATGGGTCAGGGGAGATTATTGTGCCATCATTTGATTTTATGGTAAAGGTGAAAGCGGTAGACCTACGTGTTGGTGAAAATAACAGCATTTTAGTTTTTTTTGGGATTTAGGATCAGACGATGTTCAGAAAGCCAGTTTTCTATTGTATTAAAGGTGGTCTGGGTAGCTGACCATAACTCTACTGGAGATGTGGCTGAGCAAATCAGAGTAGAGTCATCAGCTTATTGGATACAGCTGACTTTTGGGATGACAGTATAAAGGTTGTTAATGAAGATGAAGAACAGCAAGGGCCCTAGTATAGAGCCTTGTGGTACTCCAAGGGTGTTAGGTAGAAGGTTAGAGAGTTTGTTCTGCCAGAGGACAGCCTGCTGTCAACCATTCAGGTAGGATTGAAATCATTGGAGGGTTCCAGTATCTAGACAGAATGTTTGCAGGGTGTGGATTAAAAGTTGGTGCTCAACCATATCGAATGCCTTGGAAAGATCCAAAAAGAGGACTGAGGATATATAATTATTGTTGCGATTATGGTTTATGGTGTTAGTAAAGGCTAGGAGGGCTGAAGTAGTGCTGTGATGAGGACGGAAGCCATGCTGAGTGTCTGCCATAAGGCGATTTTGGATTAGGTGGTGCATGAGTTGTCTATGAATACATTTTTCCATAATCTTTGCAAGTGGAGAGAGTATAGCTATTGGCCTATAATTGGAGAATTCAGTAGAGCTGCCTCCTTTGTGAAGTGGGATTACATAGGATATTTTCCAGATGGTGGGAATTTTAGCTTCTACTATGTTTCAATTGATTAGTATTGAGACGGGGTAAGCAATAGCATCAGCTGATTTTTGTAGGTACTTGGCAGGGAGTTGATCAGCAGAAAGTGTAGTGGGTTTTAATTTTTTGATCAAGGTACGGATAAGTGAAGTGGCGAATGGTTGGAATCAGAATGTGAGTAGGTTTCTAGGGGTGCTACTTTCAGGACCAGGGGAGCTAGGAGGTAGTTGGCTAGCTAGGGCTTGAATTGTCTAAGTAAAGAATTGGTTAAAACTATCAGAAACATCTTCAGGGGTTTTATCAATAGTAGCAGCAGGGATTGGGGTTGAAGTTTGTCCAGGATGTAGTAGATTATTTAAACCTGCCCAAAACTTCTGACGGTTATTTTGATTTACTGTCTGTAAATTACAGTAGTATTGTTTTTTGTCTTGTAAAATTGATTTTTTGGTTTTGTTCCTGGATTGCCTGTATTTAATGTGATCTTGAGGGTCTTTAGAAGAACGCAATAAAGCCCATTCTTTGTTTCTAAGGGTAATTTTGAGTTTAGACTCTATAGAAAGCCATGGTGCAGTTTTTGCCTTGGTTCTCTTTGAACGAACAGGTGCATGCAAATCAAGGATCTCAAGGAATTTGTTGTTAAAGTATGCTACTGCTTCCTCTAAGGGGAGGTGTTTTAGAATAGACCAATTACATGAGTTTAGTTCTTGTTGGAATTTGGCAGGGTCAAAGTTTTTATTGTTTCTAACCTTTCTGAGTAAGGGTTGTTGGGAATTAATGGTTTTGTGATTAATTACATATGTGAGAAGGTGATCACTTAGGCCATTAAGGGGGGTACCAGAGGTGTACAGTTGGGGGTGACTGTTTATGAGTACCCAGTCAAGTATACTTTCTTTTGGTTGGGTTTAACTATCCTGTTAGGGGTGGATATGATTTGTGTAAATGCATGCAGGTTAATATGGGTGGTTGGGGATTCTGAGGAACAGGTGCCCCAGTCTATGTTAAAGTCTCCAAGTAGTAGGGTTCCTTGGGGGTAGTGACATGATAGCCAGTGCAGGATATCTTCAAATGTAGATATATTGTTACCTGGGGGGATGTACATACAGATAATATTAATGCATTTATTTTTATTAAGTTGCAATTTGGTGGCAAGAATCTCTGAGTTATTAATCTGAGGAGGTTGTATTACATCTATGGTGACATTCAACTCAGATTTATGGAGTACAGCTACCCCCCCCCCACTTCCTTGAAGCACAATCCAGCCTGTGTATGTTGTACCCAGGTGGTAGCACTTCATTGTCTTTAGTGTTAGGGTTTTAACCAGGTTTCAGATAAACAGAGAATCTCAGGGGAGTGGACATCCAGAAGTGCATGCAATTCATGTACCTTGTTATTAATGCTTCTAATATTGAGATGACAGTCTAGGAGAGAGTTGGTTGGCATATTAATTGTAGGTTTGTAGCTTAGATTGCAAGTAGAGGGGGTATGTGTATCTGAAGTGAGTGGGCCAGAGTTGGGGTGAATATCACCACCAAGTATTAGGTTGAGTCTATACTTGGTGATGAACTTCAGGAATTTGTTTATTAGTTTGTGGTAGTGTTTGGATCTAGAGCTAATGTGCCTGGGGTTGAGATGTTGATAGACTGAACAAGATGTTGGATAGGATCTGGTACTGTAAGTATTGTTGAAGGTGGATGGTGGAGCTGGGATGATAGTATGGCCTTTTGGGACCTGAAATCCCGTGAGAAAATGGTTTTCATACAAGGTAAGGAGGTATGGTGTGAACAAGAGGGGTAGTAAAGAGGAGTATATCATTATCTGTGATTCAGCTAGTGAGTTAAGGAACTGTTTTACCTGGTGATGCAACACCAGAAGATAGAGTGGTGAGGTAAAGGTACTGGAAGGGGGATGGGAGAATGCCAGATGAAAGCTAATAGGTGCTATTACAATGTAGGTAGTAGAATGGGGATGGGTGGAATTATCCCAGATGAAAGCAGATAGGATCTAGAAAGTGGGGGAGTGGCTATAGTACTATAAATTTAGAGGTACTGGGGTGGAAGGGAATTGGGGGCAGGGAGGGGAGTGGAGAGAGCCCGATCATAGCGAGGGCGAACGTAGCGGGGCTATTGCAGTTTACAAGGTTTCCTAAGGTGTCCTAAAGCTATAGAGTAAATATTACAGCTCTTAATGCAAGAGTTAATTTACTTCAGTTACAGGGGAAGGAGGCAACCACTCAAGTAGAAACAAAGAGCCCTATGGCTGACCAATATGGTGACCTGCTTAATTACAAAGCTAACAAATGCTTTTTGTGTGTGCAACCTACTCTGTTTAAATGTTGAGATAAACTGATTTCAGTCCTGTAGACACCATTTTGTAGGGAACTGTAGAGTTCAACTAGGAAAAGAGAAAATCAGAGATTCTAAGGTAAGCATGAAGACAACAACAGGCAGTTATTATATAATAATACATTCAGAAAGGTTTGGTGGGGGGGTAAAGTAGCATACTTCAGAATGAACTAAGATTTATAGCTAAGAAACCTAAGCAAGAGAGCAATGCAGTAAATGAACACTTGCCAGATTTTAAAGATATACCAGAAAAACTAAATCAATTATTCACAATTGTACAACTGGAAAATTGCCAGTAAAAGCACTTCAGGTATAGCTAGCCCAAGTTATTCAAGTCATAAAAGCACTTCTTCAATGTGTGTGTGCAATTTAAACGTTAAAAAACACATGCAGCAAGGAGGAGCTCTGATTATACACTTTCTCTAGGTACAGGTTCAGTTTAAACACAAATATTACCACAGAAATTCAGTACAGTCACTAGCTACTTATAGAGCCTCTGAAAAAAAAATAGAGCAGTCTGTGCAGAATCAGAATTTAGCAGCAGGTCATTCAGTTGCACAAAAACTCCATACAATGAAGAAACTTGCACTAAGTCGCACCAGGTCAGCCAAGGGGGGAAGAGAGAGGGAAATCCTAAGCACCTAGATTTGAAAATGAGGCCTGTACTGAATTGTAGCAGTTTAACCTGTTTGAGGAAAAAGGGGGGTGGGGGAAAAGAGAAGGCAGTGGGAGTGGTTACAGGGAATACCCTGATTGACTCAAGACACCACACCAGAGATAAGTTGAATGTAAGGGCCTAAAGTCTGCACTCAGCACTGTGTTATTTGAACTCAGTACTTTAATTTTAATGTTACTTGCACTCAGCACTGTAATTTCACTTATGTTTAGCAGGAAAGACAGACCAACAGCATACAATTTTGGGAATTTTTACAAGGGTTACTTGTTCAAATGTCAGGCTATTGCAGTTTACAAGGTTTCCTAAGGTGTCCTAAAGCTATAAGGTAAGTATTACAGCTCTTAATGTAAGAGTCAATTTACTTCAGTTACAGGGGAAGGAGGCAACCACTCAAGTAGAAACAAAGAGCCCTATGGCTGACCAAAATGGTGACCTGCTTAATTACAAAGCACTGTACGTGAAAGCTTAACAAATGCTTTTTGTGTGTGCAACCTACTCTGTTTAAATGTTGAGAGAAACTGATTGCAGTCCTGTAGACACCGTTTTGTAGGGAACTGTAGAGTTTCTGTGGATCCCTAGTGATATCTGCATCGCTTACTGTACTTATGTCCTTGTTTCACTTGAAAGAAAGTTACTGTTTGTTGTTTTTGCATTTAAGTTACCTGTAACACATTGCATTTAAGTTACCTGGCACTTGCTCACTAAAGCAATTATATAAGTCAGCACTAAAAAATTAAAAGCACTACATCCTCACAAACTCCCCTTGAGTACCTTGTTCCCCATTGGCCCTTTTTTTCAATTATAAAGGAATTCCCAATACTATTCTAGCATGTCCAAAGGTCAGTTGTCAATCTCCTCTCCAGTCCAACTGGTGAATCTGGGAATCTTGAGGCAATGTTACAACTGCCTCATGTACACAGACAACCCTCTCCTCCTCCCAGCAAATTCCAACACATGTGAGAGATGCAACCATATAGCCAAACTGGAGGCTAAGCTCTCTCAACTCAGTACTGGTGTAACCAGTCTGGAGGAGAAGGAAAGCACACTCACTACAATTCCAGTCTCACATAGACCTACTATGACAGCAAACCAAACACATAAACACACAAAAACATACTCGGAGGCTCTAAATAAAAATCTGCCTAAGCAGCAGAGACCTCCAAAGCAGACAACCAAGCAACCGCTACCCCAAAACAAAACACGTGCAACACATAGCTCACAAAGCCAGTGTGCCGAACAGTCACAGCCCTTAAGGCTAAACAACACACCTGATACACATGTAATAGGTGACTATCGTCAGGCACACAGACGTCCCGCTCACCAGGCTGAACAAGGAGAAGGTCACGGTGAGCTGCCTGTCAGGCGCTAGGATCCGCCACATAACACAAGCACTCAGGTCACTCCAAGGCAAGTACAAATATGACTCAGTCATTGTCCATGGTGGTGTGAATGACCCGAGACATACCTCCCTGGACTACATGAAAAGAGACATAGAGGAGCTCTCTGAGCATGTAGCCCAGGCCGGTATGACCCTGACCTTGAGTAGCATCTTACCCTCACCAAGTATGATGCCACAATATGAAGACAAGATGATCAATTTCAAATATTGGCTTAAGTATTGGTGTCATTCAAAGGGGATCCAATGCCTGTCAGCCTGGGATGACATGCTCGACAAGCAACGATGCTTTGCTAGGGACAGATTGCACCTGTCACCCCTGGGCTTTCGGATAATGGCAAAGGCTCTTGCTACCCCCATAGTGCCTTTTTTAGGCAAGGCTCAAAAGATAAAACAACCGCCATAGGTATCACAAGGGATAAGAAACTAAGAGTAATGCTACTCAAAGCCAGAAGTCTGAACCTCAAGATGCACGCACTCAAAACTCTCCTTAGCATGGAGAACATCGATATCTGTGCAGTAACAGAAACCTGGTTCAAGGCTCCTGAGAGCACCCCAGCACTACCAGGTTATACCTCATACCATGCTTTTCGGCCTCAAAACTTGGACCGAACCACAAAAGGAGGGGGAGTATCAATATTCGTCAAAAATACCCACACCTCCAGGTTGGTGGCACAGCACTAAGCATCAGAGACTATCCATGTGCAACTAACAGTGGGTAAAACTGCCTTCCAGTTTATAGCCTGCTACAGACCACCCTCCCAAACCCAGGAACCCCACTCGGCCTTCCTGAGAACACTGGAAAATATGAAGGTCTCTCCAAACACCATTATATTGGGCGACTTCAACTACCCAAACATAGACTGGGAGCATTACTCTAGCTCCAACACCCTAGCCCAAAGGTTCCTAGAATTTATAAACTCAAATGCTATGGAACAACTTGTTACCACTCCCACAAGAGGCGGAAAACATACTGGATCTGATCATCACCAACATGGGGACTCTATGCTCCAGACCAGAAGTGTATCCCTCACTGGTAAGATCAGACCATAAACTAATCTCACTGGATATTCACATCCCGACCCCACCCCCTGCCCAGAAAACCACAGTGAAAAACTTCTCTTAAAGCAAATTTCACACTCCTCAAAACCGAGGTGGAATCCTTCAAAGCCCCCGGGCCTGTGGAAAATACGGCCCAGACCGTAGAATCCTTTATAAATGCATTCTATTAACACCTTCAGGAATGCATGGATCATGCAATCCCAAATAAAACCAAGACCCAATCCTCCAAAGGCAGACGTCCTGTCTGGTGGACCCCAGCCATAAACTATACAATAGGAGGAGGAAGCTACTACATGATAGAGCAAAATCCAAAAAAGGGAAGGCATCTCTGATCAGTATTAGCAAAAAACTACGAGCACTCATAAAATCGTCTAAGGCCAGCTTCGAGAGAAAAATTGCACAGGACACTAAGGATAATCACAAGGCTTTCTTTAGTTATGTTAGGAATCTGGGTGGGAATTCCCAGATATGCTCAGAATTAGTCCAAAATGACAAAAAATACACTGAACCCACAGACATTGCCAACATCCTAGCTGACAGGTTCAGCGCAAACTTCTCCCCCCCTCCCCACCAAAAGGGCAAATATCTATCCCAGCAGAGTGCTGCCCCCCTGACATCTGAGATGCTCAGTTAAGAGCCGCCCTCTCCAAAGCAAAAAACATAGCATCAATGGGACCAGGCGGTGTCCTGGGCTGCGTCCTACATGAACTCCAAGAAGAGCTAAACCCAAACATAAAACTACTGTTCAATCTCAGCCTTACTACAGGATATGTACCCAAAGAGTGGCGTACAGCAACAGTGGTCCCTCTCCACAAAGGTGGTGCCTCAACAGATCCTGGAAACTATCGCCCCATAAGCCTGACTAGCTTGGTCTGCAAAGCTATGGAAAGGATCATCATGGACCTCATAAATAAAGATATTGGGGACCTACAGACACTGGATCCTACCCAGTTCAGCTTTGTTAAGGGCAGATCCTGCCTCTTAAATCTGGTCGATTTCTTTGAAACTGTCACCAAGGCCATTGACGAGGGGAAGATGGCCCACACAGCCTACCTGGACCTCGCAAAAGCCTTCGATACAATACCCCACTCGGGCATTATAGATAAGCTCACCAGCTTAAATATAAACCCCTATGTCACTAGATGGGTTGCAAACTGGCTCAAGGACAGAACCCACATGGTTTGAATTGCTGGAGCCATGTCAGACTCCAAACCAGTTACAAGTGGCATCCCACAAGGCTCAGTCCTGGGACCTCTCTTGTTCGGTATATATTTCTCGGAGGTACAGGCCAACACAGAAGGACTGTGGCTGACCAAGTTCGCAGATGACTGCAAACTGGGCTCCATAATCGACTCTCCAGCCGACACAAGCATCCTCCAAAAGGGCCTCATAGAAACAGACAACTGGTGCCAGAGCCATGGCCTCAAGCTAAATGCCAAAAGTGAATAGTCATCCCTTTGGCAAAAACAGTGCTCACAAATTACCACATAGGTGGTAATTCATTAAGTACAGAAGAAGTAATTAGGGACCTGGGGACCCAAGTTGATAGCAATCTCTCATTTGACAACCATGTGGCCAAAGTGGTTAGAAAAGCATTTTATATAGCCCACCTAATCATGAAGGGATTCACATCTAGATCAGGGGAGGTCATCGTGCCTCTTTACTCATCCCTCATCAGGCCCATAATTGAGTACAATACCCCTTTTGGGATGTACCTTACCAGACACCTGCAGCATCTGGAAAGACCCCAAAAGTACCTCACCAAGAGGATCAAAGGGCTCAAACAGATGCCATATGCTGCCCGGTTAAAGAAACTCCAGCTCTACTCAGTGGCATACCGCCTGCTCAGAAGCGATCTGTGCTTGACGTATAAAGCCATGTCCAACCCGGAATTAATGGACATGCTGCACCTCAGAAAATCCAAATCCCATCGAGCTACGCGCTCGAGAGACTTGAACCTCAGCACTGAAATAAATAGGACATGCTGGAGGGACAGATTCATAACCCAGAGGCTCCCTTCACTCTGGAATAAAATCCCAGTCCAGGTTAGGCAGAGTCCCTCATTGACTGTCTTCAAGAGGAATCTTGATGAGTGGATGGGAGATCGTAGGTTTACCCCGGGTATCACTTCTGTGTCACTGTTAGACAGAGGCACAGTATACTAACCTCGAAAAAGGACATAGCAAAATTAATTTAAAATGGGTGGCGAAAGCCAAACACACTCTGGCTAGGCTTATAAATGCCCTA